>NW_027115494.1:180003-182668 GCF_000696795.3 Halyomorpha halys | reverse complement strand
ATATTTAATCCCCAGAAGTCAATTCTAAAAAACTGATTGCTCTGGCTCTCCCCTTCACAGGGATTTATTTTTTATCATCTCAAAATCTCTTAACACATCGATATAGATTAAATGATTTGAACCATGTAATGGTTTTTTAGAATTGACTTCTGGGGATTAAATATTTTCTGATCATCGGTGTAATGCATAGATGCAAATGCAGTGTAGTAAATGAATTTTTTTTTTTTTTGGGACACACTGCATTTGCATCTATGCATTACACTGATGATGATAAAATATTTAATCCCCTGAAGTCAATTCTAAAAAACCATTACATGGTTCAAATCATTTAATCTATATTGGCGTGTTAAGAGATTTTGAGATGATAAAAAATAAATCCCTCTGAAGGGGAGAGCCAGAGCAATCAGTCAGATAGCGAAGGGGGCGCAAATACCGAAAATGTTGTCCCCATGGAGCAGGCTATAATAAATAGTCTTATGCAACAAGTGAGTGGGGAATGGGTTTTACTCCCGGCTTCAAGTCTTTTTATTTATTTCATCCCTAGAAAAGTTATCCCTTAATGGCTTTTAGTGTCTCCGACGGAATAGCCGCAAAACCGGATTACTTTCTTCTTACTCCAAGGATTTGATAAATCACTTTTGACTTAATAACCCTTAAGGTAAATAAAAGTTGATTAAATTAAAAGGATCTTGATTGAAGCATTATCTTTTGAAACATTATCTATTAGAGGTTGTGATTAAATTGAGTCCTCTTACGTTCAATCTTTTCCTACATACTTGGTTTTAAGCCAATATTTTTTCACTAACATAAATAAATCAACATTAAGTGACTTTATTTAAGGCAAATATCATAAGAAATGCTAATATTATGGAGGTTCAAATTAGAAATTTATGTTGTGTTTAACTAGCTTCAAATTAACCTCTAATCGATATCTTTACTTCAAATACATCCCGAGATATATAACTTGGATCAATATATGACTCATTTTCAATGTTGCCAAATAAAACAAATATTTTTGTGTGCCAATTTAGTGTTGAATGCCAAAGAGAAAAAATATTTTTAAACAGCGCTGTAGAAAGAAAATACTTAAGATTAATTATATTTTATGATAATGTGATAACGAATTAATAATAAACTTTAGAAAAAAATATTGGAGTTCGAAAAATTTAGAAATCTAACTGGAAAATTATTGAACAAAAAGGATTCTATTGGAAGCTTATTAAATTTACATTGAAGTAGTTCATAATAATTGTTTTCCTAGGAATAGTAGTATTCATGATATTTATCAAAGTATATTCACAATTTACAGTTCCTCGTGATTTTGGAAAAGAATATTGGCGTCTGTAAAACTATTTTAGAAAATATTGAACGTAAGTTTCATTAGGAATCAAATATTAGCCAATTTACTCATTAAAACAAAATTCACATTTTATTGTACGCTTGGTATTTTTCAAAATATTGAGCATAAAATTCTTAATATATAAATTCTTGGATAAAAGAGGATATTTACTATTTATGGTGTAGGGTCTAGGTAGAAATGTGATTTTTTCTTCAAAAAATTGTTAGCTGTTGAAAAAATATTGTATTCTCCAAAAAATGTAATTTTGACTGGAATGTACACAAACAAAATGAATACCATAATGTAATATTTAGAATAATTCGATGGTATGTACAATAGAACGAGTAGTGAGACTAGGTGACGGCGATGGTCGCTGAGTAGCTTAATATAGTTTAAGTTTACACCCAACTACTGTCTTTGTTTGATTTTCCATAAAGTTACTATCAGTGTCGCCCTATCGCGCTAATCTAGTATACTTAGGACACGGCCTAACGGTAGTTTTGGTCTATTTTTACACAAACGACAGATAACATTCACAATACGATACATCTTAATGTAATGATAATCGTGAATGATAAATATTCATTTGTCGGCCAATAGAAGCCGAAATTAGGGAAATAAAATAATGTATCAAAATTGTATTAATAATGATTACCCGTTCCTTCTTATAGCTTAAGGTCGAAAACATTAGTTCCATAATAATAATAAAATTAGAATAGAACAGCCATTTTCTAAGTTTATTCTAACAGAAAAACTTGTAAAAGTAGGAGACTATGAGATTGCAGGAGCACTGCTGGGATTGTTAAACTACTGCAATCTCATATCTTCTATATATATTATATAATATCTTATTATATAAAAATTTTCCTATCTGAATTGACTCAGGAAATGGCTGTTCAATTCTATTAATCTGGAACTAATATTTTCTGCCTTAGGGTATAAGAGAGAACAAACGATTATCTACAGTTTAATTAGAATATAAAAAATTTCCTGCTAGAACTGACCAGTATTGCTCCTCTACCACTTACATATATATGCAATTCTGAAGAAAGTAGACAGATAGACGATTGCTAAAACAATAATTTATTATAAATTAAAGGTTATAGAGCAATAACAGAAGTACTAAATAAAATACATCACAGTAGAAAAGAGTGTTCTACTTATCTAAAACAATAGAATAGAATGAAAGTCCCTTTCTACAGCTTTAATGAATCTTATAGTAGAAATATTACAAGGAATTGAAGAGATATTGACAAAATTATTATTATAAGCAGAAGTTAATCATTTAAAAACAAACAAAAAACATTTCATATAACCTTCTTATGA
>NW_027115494.1:174076-179040 GCF_000696795.3 Halyomorpha halys | reverse complement strand
GCGGTCTCTATCTAAAGATGTCTTAAGAACCGCTATACGCGAAGTACAGCCGAGAAACGGTGAACTTAAGAGTTAAGGCCGACTTAATGGATAATTTGCAAGGTGCAGGAACGGGTTTTATAAATAGCCAACCGGTCCGCAAAGGATGGGGTTGTCTTTTTAGTTCTGGGACGAGGTGAGCCGCTGTGGCCTGGCTATTCGGGGCTCGCAAAAACTCGGCACTAACTCAAAACTTTCTCAGTTAAATCCTTCAATAAATTATTAAAAAATAATACAAAAGACAATTATTAAAATATAAATTAACAACTATAGCTCTGTTTTTGTTATACGCCTAGTAACTAAATAACTATGCTAAGAGTTCTAAAAAATATATTATAATAAAATTTATACTGTAACATACCATGGCACAACTATCATCAAATTTACTTGTTGTATATATTTTACTACAGCAGTAAATATTAATAAATAAATTTTAAAAATATTTCCAGGTGAATCCAAAATAATTTTTTGCCTCAAATCTACTGCCCGCAGAACTATTACATAATTAGCTATTTATAATAAAAACGCAATTTATATTAATTTGTCAAAGTATAATTTAAAAACATTTGAGTCAGTATTTACGAATCCGGGTACCGTTGATCATCATTGGATGACTCGCAACTTTGGTGCCACATTTCAAAGTGGCATGTAGTTTTTTAGAAAAGGCGCATGTGAGTGAAAAAAATATACGATCATAAAAATATATATATCATAAAAACTACTACACCTACTAAAATATGTGTCATATACTACTTTATACTAAGTTAAATTACGTTTGTTTTGAGTGCTGGCAGACATATGTACGTTTAATGTTTCCTGAGATATATTTTTTCAAAAATCAAAAATGTTATCCGAACTACTAGAAATTAACATTTTGTAAATTAATTTTGTCAAATATGGTAAGAACTACTACTCCTAAGAAAATAAACGTTATAAACTACTTTATAGTGCATTTAACTAGCTTTAATTTGAGTGCTAATAGAGATCTGTACGTTGAACGCTTTTTAAGATATAGATTTCTCAAAATAAATTCACTAACTACTGATTTTTTATGAAAGGTTGCGTTTTAAAAACTATATCTTGAGAACTACTGAACGTAAATAGCTTTATTAAGGCTCATATTTTAGAAAATTTACTCTGCTTAATGATTTTTTCTTTTCTAGTGTTGTTGGTAGTTTTAAATGCATAGAGCTACGAATAAAATTTTTTTTTTTTTAACGTTTTGAAACCGCTGGCATTTTTTATTCCCCTAACGTATACTTGGCAGAATCATCAATTTTTACTATTAATGAAACATAGCTTTCATTAGAGTAATCCAAAATTGGAGTCAAATAACTGACTTTTTTCTTCTATTGGACTCTTTTAATAATTGGTTCTATTAAACACTGTCAGAAATGTAAACATTTAATTTTCTGATAATTTATATATCATTAAAAGATGTGTAAAGATTGTAACCACCATTTGGCTAGTGGTTAAATGTGTTAGTTGAACATTAAAAAAAAAATCGAAAAATTGTATGAATGGTGTTTAAAAAAGGATTTAAACAGAGAATTGAGCGTTTCTCTGTTTAAATCCTTTTTTACGATCAATGCTAACAAATCCTTAGTTTATTTTTGATTTTTTTTTTTTTAATCACCTTGAATAACGACATAATAACTTTTCGATGATTTTATGATTTCAGGGAAGAACGTATCTATTGATTCATAAATTTGATTTCAGGCTGATGAATTAGATAACTATTACCTTGACAACGGAACATCACAGCAAGTGATGCTCTGAGTAAGATCATAATTGCTTATGCGGGCTCTAGCTTTTTCCTTATAGCTCTTTACTTAACGAATATTTTACATAAATAATTATATAATATGGCTTCACTATAGATTTATTAGAATTTAATAAGAAAGTAAGAAAATTATCAATATCATAATTTGAACTATCTTTAATTAGGTGGGATTAATTCAGACAAAACATTAAAAAGAAATGAAGTGGGTAGTTTCACTTTATGAATAATATATTTGCTCTTTTATTCAAATATTGACTACAGTAGAATAAATTGAACAATAATAAAATTTCTGAAATCGAGGAAATTTAAGATGGAATATCGAATTAATATTAAATTAATCATTAGTATTATTAAATTAGTTAAGTACAGAAATTAAAATAATTAATTATTTTTATCAAAATAAGAAGAGTGTTGAACTCAGAAACTTAATAAGATTTTTCTAGTTAATGCTTCTTAAACCAAATATGAAGTAGTAGGTTTTATTTTATTTTCTTGTCTTTTTGGGTACGAATATGTGGAAAAATCTATCAAATCCAACTTCGGGAAAACGTTTAACAGCGAAAAATCTCGAAATAAAGAAGTCTGCTATGCTATACTTTACTACGTGTTCCTATTGTATAATAATAAAGATGAATCTTTAGTTCTTTATTATCTAAACAACAATGTTCATACTTGAAATCATAATAACACGTTCACAATTATTATAAACATAAAACATTCAGTTTTTTTAGATAACAAAAAAACACACAAGTTCTTCATTATCAATTAATTGTTGGTAATTGATCATATGGCGAGAGGTTTCAAATGGGTTTGCCACTAAAAAAAATGTAAAATAATGAAACATTAAATGAATTAACTGTTACGATATTATTTTAATATTTAATTTATTTTAAAGATATGACATGGGCAATTAGCCTAAAGAAAAGATTTTCAAGAACATGACATCAACATTTAAGGTATAGCCAAAAATATCAGTATGTTGTTAAGGGAACGATGCAGTTAGTATAAAAACAATGTTTTTTATAGGTTGTCTCCTTGAAAATGGCCTGAGGGCCAAAACGTTAGAGAGTTTCTGACAATAAAAGTTGAGAGCATATTTGGATCAAATTGTGTCTGTTAATAATGAAATAAACTACTATGAAACAATCAATATAATAAATCATTAATCTGGAATTATAATTGTTATTTTAAGTGTACAATGTAATTATTTTGGGGTAATAGGACAGAGATGGGTTTGTCTGATCCGAAAGGTGAGGTAGCAGTTTTTTTTTCTATTTTAATTATTTTATTTAAAGGTTATAGTATGTAAAAAGCTTCAGAACTTTTGGCCGAAATAAACACTCAAGTTTTTTTTTTTTTTTTTTTTTTTTTTTTTTTTTTTTTTTTCTCGTGAACGGTACCTCATAGCAAAAATAATATGCAATTAATTATAAAATATCAAGGTCTGGGTCGAATGTCTATCAGAATTTGATAATTCTATTAGTGGTATATTCACTGACTACATTCATAAAGCGGCGGTGTTTCCTATTTTTTTCACTACTACGTTATAACACTGTCGCGTAACGACTGTCCTTCATGACATGACCATGCCACTTCACAAAATTACTAAGACGTGGTACTCATCAGCTGCTCTTATGCGACTATTCGTAGAGCTTGTTGGCCATTTTAATAGTTATATCATCACTGATGTTCATACTAATAAGAGGACATTTCAAAGGGAGTCATTTGTAAAAATACTAAGTTTCTGAAGCACAAAGCTGTTTCTTGAATTGTTTATAGAAACTGCCATGTTCCAATTAGTTACATAAAAAAGACTAGAAAGAACTTTTGAACATGTCCTTTTTGAACTGCGATGTACTAAATACATTGAGAAAAACATTAAGAACCACAATGTCAAAAAAGAAAGGAGTAAAAACAAGAGGGGGCCGTTTTAAAGTTGTTTTTTTTTTTCAAATAAAGTGAAAATTATGTTTTTTAAAGTAATTTTGAAATCACTAAAATTAATTTAGTGTCAACAATATTCTAGTGTTGTGTTTTTTATTCTTGTTAAAAATTATGCTGTTTAAATAATATCAGAGCAAACTTTTTTATTTCGAGATTTTTAGCTAGAACTTCTTTTTTTGAAGTCTTTTTTGTGTAACTAAACGACAAAAAATATGTATATATATAAAACTAAAATAATATAATTCATCCTCAAACCTGGAATTGAGGTTAATCATGCAAGAAAATAACAATAGTGAGGAACAATAACCAATATATTAGGTAAAAGTTTTTTTACATCATCAAAATTTTAATTTTTTTTACTTATGTTTATTTTATTTATATTACCTATACCTATTCCTAATCTTTCATATAATCAATATAAGCCATCAGCAGTAATAATAGTACCTGGAAAATTACAGACTACTAAAGTTGACTAAGAACGAGAAGGTTATAGTAATTATGGAAATTCATCCAGGTAAACACAGGTCCATAAATCGCTGACCACAGAACCAAGAAGGACTAAATGTGAACATTAGTGTCCTTTCTGTTATTCATAGCGTTGTAGGCGGGTTTTGAAAGCATAAGGATTAATGCAGGGCCTAGAATATCCTTTTGTGGTTAACAGTTGTGAGTTAAATAGGCTGCTTATAAAATTAATATTAGAACGTTTTGAATTTAATAAATCGTTTTTTAGATTCTGATATATCATACATATATTTCAATATTAATTTAAATTAGTACGAAAATAATTTTTTTTTTTTTTATCCTCACTACCGAGATTTGTGTTAAAAGAGGAAAATATTTAATAATAATAATAATACTGACAATGAAATTATGTATTTATTCTCGGACGAATCCATTCATAATAATAAAACAAAAATTGAGCTTTAGTGTCTAAGAGTAAAAAGTAGATAATCGACAATTTTGAATTTTCGGTTGAAAATGTAAAGTTCAAAAAAAAATTCAAATGTTTAAACTTTTAATCCTAATATGACATTGTGCAGGTTGGTTTCTTGATCAAATTCTGTCCCCTGCCTTCGCTAAAGCATTCGTAAATGTATTTTTCTATATCTATATTTCCAAAACGGTTAGAAGTGTATAATTACTATTAATTGCGAAGTGTATACTATCAATTACATTGGGTTCCGTTTACTACTTC
>NW_027115494.1:170133-172416 GCF_000696795.3 Halyomorpha halys | reverse complement strand
ATCGGTTACATAAGGAACATTATAATCATTTAATTTATATATTTGTAAATGAAGGAATGAGATCTACGATCTCTGTTTCCATTGTCTATAAATACAAGGCAGAAAATTAGACAATAAAATATTTTATGAAATAAAATAAAATACTGAATAATAAAAAACAAAGAAAAACTGTCCTCAAATGTTACGGCTTACGATAAGAAAATGTTAATATATTTGAAAATCATTAAAAATCAAATAATGAGAAAATTCTATTGAAAATAAAGAAGTTATATCTGTATAACTACATATTGTAAAGGAATAACCACTGAGTTGATGACGTAATTAACAAATGAAATAGTCAAAGCTTCATATTAAATACTAAACTGAAGGCTAGTCATATGTTGCAATGCTCACCTGTCACAACGGAATACCAGGAAAACATCAAGGGTCAAGAAGTCAGCTGGATGTGCAATCAATCCTTCACAAAGATTGCCACTAAGTTTGGGTATACTAAAAAGAAACTAAGCACCTCTGAGGTCAAAACAGTTTAACATGTTTCTTTAGAACGTAGTCCGTCAATCTTCAATTAAAAGAGCTATTAACCAGTAAGTGGCATACAGCATAAGGAATGGCCTAAAACTCTTGACATATAGGAGCTTCTTTATTCAGCTGGGGTCTGAGCTATATATTAAATAGTGCTATGTATATAAGGAGTAGGTAGCTCATAGGTAAGGCATTGGACTACTAACTCCAGGGATCCGGTTTAAATCAGACTGTTGCAGATAATTATTATCTGTTTCCCAGTAGCTATTGAGTCAACCCTGTGGGTTAGGAGTTATCTGGGATCCATTGAGCCACCTTTATTATTTCCACCTTATCTCACCCCAATTTTTGATTATTTTAATGAAAACTATATGTAATTAATAGTCAAAATTGATGATTCTGCCAAGTATAGGTAGGGGGAATAAAAAATGGCGGCTGTTTCAAAAGCTTAAAAAAACATTAATTTTTCATTCGGAGTTCTATATCTTAAAAACTACTAACAACACTAGAAAATCTAAGAGAGCATTACTTAAAGAATAGTAATTTTCCTAAAGTATGAGCTCTAATAGAATTATTTACGTTAAATAGTTTTCGAGATACAGCTTTATAAAAATAGAACAGTAGTTAGTGAATTCATTTTGAAAAATTTACATCTCAAAAACCATTTCTATTAGCACTCACATTAAAGCTATTTTAATGAGCTATAAAGTAGTTTATGATGTTTATCTTCGTAAGAGTAATAGTTTACATGAAATTTGCTAAAATAAATTGATCTATAGTTATTCGGACAAATTTTCATTTGCCAAATTTATATTCATTTGTGAATATCATAAAAACTACTACCCCTACGAAGATCAGCGTCATAAACACTTTTATAGTAAGTTAAATTTTCTTTATTTTGAGTATTGGCAGACATATGTGCGCCTTATGGATCTAGAGATATATTTTTTCAAAAATACACTTTATACGAACATCTAAAAATTAACATTTTGTGAGTTCATTTTGTCAAATATCATAAAAACTACTACTCCTACAAAGATAAACACACTATTTTGTAGTAAATTTAACTAGCTTTAATTTGAGCGCTGGCAGACATCGGTACGGCCAATGGTTTCTGAATGTTTTCTATAAATCAAATTTATTGTCCGAACAACTATAAATCAATTTATTTTAGCAAATATCATGAAAGCTACTATTCCTACGAAGGTAAAGGTCATAAACTTCTTTATAGTCCATTAAACTAGCTTTAATTAGAGTGCTAATAGACATCTGTTCGTCACCTAGTTCTTGAAATATAGATTTCTTAAAATAAATTAACTAACTTCTAATCTTTTAGGATATTTTTAAGAAATGTTGCATTTTAAAATGCTATATCTCGAGAACTATTGGACGTAAATAGCATTTTTAGGGCTAATATTTCAGGAAATTTATTCTTCTTTAAATAATGTTCTCTTAGATTTTCTAGTGTTGTCGGTAGTTTTTAAGATATAGAGCTCTGAATGAAAAATCAATGTTTTTTTATGGTTTTGAGACAGCCACCATTTTTTAATCACTCTACCTATACTTGGCAGACTCATCAATTTTGACTAGTAATTATACATAGTGTACATTGAAGTAATCAAAAATTGGGGTGAGATAACTGCCTTTTTTTCTTCCAGGCTCTTGTACTATATGGAGGGGGATAATTCGAATGACCTATGACCCGTTTTTCAAAATCTCTTCCTCGGACCTCTAAAATATTTCCAGATAGCCACCACGAGC
>NW_027115494.1:167551-168978 GCF_000696795.3 Halyomorpha halys | reverse complement strand
CAGTTGTAAATCACATTAAATAAATAAATAAAAAGAAACAAAAAATAATGTTAAAAAAAAGCTCATGTTTAAAGGAACTCATAGAAGAAGTATTACGGATAGCAATAATTAATGAATTATTATGAGTATATTTATTTATATATTATGAATTATGAAGAGTAACGGACAGGCAAGGAAAGGAAGCAAATTGATTGGGTTCTAGGGTTCAGAGAAAAATAAGGTAGGTAGTACATCACTAAACTCTCTTTATAAGGTTTATTATTTCTTAGGGATCTGAACAGGGAAGAAAAAAGTAAATAGTGTCATCTGGAAAAAAAAAATAAAGCAACTGAAACTTTTTATAATATCCAGAGATATGCGTGAGTCTTGGAAACCCAAAAATAAATTTTATAAAGCAATTCATAAGGCTCTCATGTATTTAATTTTCCATTAAGTTTATTAGTGCGACCTCCAATACACCAGACATTAGCAATTAAAATGAGAGATGAGAGATGAGACAACCGACTGAGAAATTTTAAAAGCCAAGGGGTTTCAGAATCTATCTTTTTTGAGGATAAAAATAAATTTTCTGGATATTATGGATTCAAAAGAATACTTCAGGATACGTGTTTGCCGAAGAAGACTGATGTTTATACCAAGGGTATTGAGAGAAGAGAATGTAAGAAGGATTTATAGCCGATGAGTTTTAAGTTTCCTTATAACAGAAATAACGACTCTAAAATAATCATTTAAAATTTTTTATAACATTACATAATGTATATAGAATATATAAAGCATTATTAGATGTACATAACTTACTTTTATAACGATAAAAATTTGTAACTTTCCTTGTGAACTTCCGTGTGATAAAATTATTCCAATGAAGTCAAAAGATTTCTATTGCGAAATGTGGCTCACCAGTGATAGTGATAGCCACAGAATGGCTGGGAGGAAACGAAGAGAAATATACGTACTCAATAGCGGGAGTTAAATTAAAAAGTAATTTTGTCTTTATTTAAAATACGTTTATTTGAAATTAAAAAGAAATCTGATTTGATATATTTTTATTGCTTTGATACTGATTTTAATTATTTTTATTTAAAGGGAAATGCATCTTGATGAGGTAATAGTTGATCGAGGATAATATATGAGAACATGGTTAGGGTGCGGTCTGTGAATAACACAAATAATTCAAAAGTTATTCATTAGTGCCAATGTTTCGACCAGAATTTCAGGTCTTCATTAGCACTAAGAACAAAAAAGAAATAACAAAAATAATTAAATGGAATTACAGCAAAACAAGAAACAGAAGAATATAACACATAATATAGGTACATAAGTAGTATTGAAGACAATACATAGTCTAATATTATAACAATATTGAAACCGTATAATAAACCGTAACAATATACAGAAAAAATAGTAAAATTAAACTTAAGAAAAAAAAA
>NW_027115494.1:165178-167370 GCF_000696795.3 Halyomorpha halys | reverse complement strand
TATTATCTAAGGAAGCTTTTTGTCTATACTATGATCCAGCTTCTTATTTTTATTCCTATTTTGATCTTATTTGGTTTACTGTCAGTTTTATCCTTAGAAGTTTTTCACGGTATGTCCTTCATCTTTACGTGTCAAATGGACAGCTCTTTCGTTTCCTACTCTGTGGAAATAAAAAGAAAACGAAAAAAACAAAACCAAATTTCCATTGTTGTAATTAAATCTTAGCCACAAATTTCGAATTTCTTGATAAGACTTAGGACTAAATATAAATAATAAAATTAGGAAGAAATTTGCGGTGTAAATTGTTTGAAAATTAAAGATATTAGATAGTGCCAAAAATTAATATTTAAATGGTTAATTGCAAACAAATCTATAAAATAGAGGATGATTTAAGAAATTAACACCTTAAACTATTGCGAAAAATTGAAAAATTAATACAAAAATAAAAATAAATTAAAAAACGTTGTTTACTAATGTTCAAATACAATTACATCTAAAGAAGAAATAGTAATCTTTGATATTGTGGTCATAATCTTTGTTGGTATTTATTTCAGGCAGTTAACAAATGTTTCACTAAAGAACACTCTTATTAAGAGTCCTTGTGAGTGAAGTTCATAATTGATGACATACTGTCAATACTGACAGGACAAAAGGAGTGTTGACATCTTTAAGCCATTTTTTCGATTCACTAATAATCTTTACAAACTTTGTGATTCAACAACAATACGAGAATTTTTTTATTTATTATAAGGTAAGGTATTTAAATTTTTTTTTAGTGATGCATTTTGGATTTAATAATTTTTCAAGTTTTTGAAAATACTGGTTGAATGATTGAGGAGTTTGTAAGTAGGACATATATTATTACAATAGTCATAACTTGGTTACCACGGTTAGGTAAATAATGTGAAAAGCGAATGCTTTTGGTATTTTTTATTAATTTAGGAGAAGTATTTTTGCATAATTAAGTGGTAGCTTTGGGGCTGGTATCCTTGGCATGACGTTTATATATAGTATTTTTTGTTTCTTGTAGCCAGGTGTTGCACAATATCTCTATCAATTCTTACTAATCGGAAAACCAAAACAAACTGAAGATAAGAATATAACAGGGAAAACTGACATTGCGGATAGTTTTTTAACGCTTCCAAAAGAGGAAATAAGATAAAAAATATATACGGTTTTATCAACCAAAATTTATGAATCATTTATTTTTGAGGATAAAAGGTGAATAACTTTATAATATAAAAAAATGATACAATAGAACATTTTTATACATAAATAAATTAATAAACAGAAACATTACTCACAATTGTTTGCAAATGAGTTAATGTTTAATAATTAGTATGAAAATTCTTCTTTCAAAAAACATATTTTTTTACTATAGGCCATGATTATGAGTATAATAAACTCTTGAAACGTGTCCACAATATAGTTTTTTATTATTGATTGAAACTTAAGAACCTCAAAAAAATATATCATTCACAGCCAACAAAAAAATTTATCGATATACGAAACCAATAAGTTTCTGTTTTAATAAATTAATAAAATTAAAAAAAATATATATGGATAATCAATTAGATACCATTGGTGGATTCTGTGAAGAATGTCGATAGCAGAAATATCGATAGGATGTTTGCTAAACGCTCAAACAAAATCGATATTTATGGTTCTAGGTAATATTTCAAATGAAGAACGTCCAATCAATTATTATCAATTATTCTTTCGCCAAAGAATTTTTTTTTGTTATCATAATAGGACTAATAGTTTTATTCTTGATAATTGATCAAAATAAAATTATAATAAAATTTTAAGGTAATTATTTAAACATGAAATACAATGATCTATATCGAACATGAACATTAGTTCCCGTATCTTCGACCCCAATAAGTAAAAACATTGTATTCGCGAAGAAATTATAACCCGCGCTAATAATAATGTAAACAAGTCACGAACGCTTTTAAAATTCAAAGCGCCTCACCAGCGTCAAGAAAAAAAAATCGATCAACATATTCTTTAGAGGCAGTAAATTATGATTAATCTACATTTATGTATTTTATAAAACAAAATTAAAGTCAGTGATTAAAATAGTTTTGTGATACCTTCGTCTCAAAAATTTGCAGTATGCCTAAAGGTAAGGTAAACGATCAATCAACGATGATCAAAACTTACAACAGTAATAAAACATGACGTACTGG
>NW_027115494.1:157097-164619 GCF_000696795.3 Halyomorpha halys | reverse complement strand
ATAATTTTAAGAGTAAATTTACTAAAATAGGAGCCCTAATAGAGCTGTTTACTATCAATTCTTTCTGAAATACAGTTTGTTTTGTACAAAGAAACATTTGATAGCAAAATAATAAAAAAACAGTAGTTATTGAATTTATTTTTAATTTTATTTTATATTGATCTCTAGTTGTTCGGACAAAAATTATAATATATCTCAGGAGCTATTAGACGTACAGATGTCTGCTAGGTCTCAAATTAAAGCTTGTTGAATATGCTATTACGTAGTTTATGACATTTATCTTCGTAGGGGTTATATTTTACATTAAATTTGCTAAAATAAATTGATTTCTACTTGTTCTAACAAAAATTTTAAAATATCTCAGAAGCTATTAGAAGTACAGATGTCTGCTAGCTCTCAAATTAAAGCTAGTTGAATATGCTATAACGTAGCTTATGACATTTATCTTCGTAGGGGTAATAGTTTACATTAAATATGCTAAAATAAATTGATTTCTAGTTGTTCGGACAAAATTTCATATGCTTTTGGCAAATATAATGAAAACTATTGCTCCTACGAAGGTAAACTTCAGAAACTACTTTATACCTCATTAAACCAGCTTTAATTTGAATGCTAATAGACATGTGTCTGTCAAATGGTTTCTGAGATATAGATTTTCAAAAATAAATTCACTAACTACTAATTTTTAGTACATGTTTTGTGGAATACTTTTAAATAGTATACCTCGGGAACTGTTGAACATAAATACCTCTCTTAAGGCTCATATTTTAGCAAAGTTATTCCTTTTTTTAATGATCCATTAGATTTTAGTTTTATTGGTAGTTTCAAAGAAATGGAGCTCCGAATAAAAAATTTTTTTAACTATTGCAATAGCCGTTAATTTTTATCCCCCCTAACTATACTTGGTAGACTCTTATAGTAGTTTTAACTGATAATTTTGCATATTTTCCGTAAAATAATTAAAAATTGGAGTGAAATAACAGACTTTTTTTTCCTTTTGAACTCTAGGACTGTAGAGGGTCAACTGAAGACTATGTATAACGTTTCTGATGGTAGAAGACTTCTAGGTCGACCAAGAACTTTTCCGTATTTTGACCGTTTGTGCTAAAGGAAAGGTAAAAATCTCAGCTTGGCAAAAGACTGATAGAGGACCTGGCTGGGAGCTCCCCAACGTGAATAAGGCACTCCGGGGTCTTGCCAAGGAAGAAGTATATATTTTTTTTCGTAATTTCATTGATTCCTGACTACTGAAGGTAAGCGAGCTATGTATTCAAGCAAAACATGAAAAAAAAAAAGTCCTAGGAATTCAAAATTGTCACTCACACTTAACTTTTTATACTTAATGCAAAATTGGGGGATTAAAATTAGTTCCAATAAATCCCACCAAATCACATTTACCCTTCGTCGTAAATCAATGACCTCTTGCCCAACAGTATCCTTTAATAATACTCCACTTATACCTATCGAACAAATCCGTTACTTAGGACTACATCTCGACAAACGATTGACATGGAATCGTCATACAAGACTGAAAAGACAGGAAACTGCTCGTCGATTTCAACTATTACATTTACTAGACAAACGGTCTAAATTGCCAATCCATTACAAAAGACTGATCTACATGACTATTAAAAGGCATATCTGGACATACGGAGTTGAGCTTTGGGGCTCCAATAAACCATCAAATTCCTCCCGAATCCAATCCTTACAGTCAAAAATCCTTCGTAAAATACTTAACGCTCCTTACTTTGTCACAAATCAAGTCATTTATCATGACCTCAAACCAGATACCATTCCTTCCATGAAAAACTTCCCAACCATCCAAATCCACTGGTTTCTAACCTGGCTTCTCCTGCATTAACTAATAATCCTCCTAGGCGTCTGAAAAGAAGATGGCTTCGAGATCTTCTCCTCTAGAAATGTTATTGGAGTTCTATCAATGGGTAGATTTTCCACATGTTTGCATCAAGTCACTATCTCACCTACAGTAAATTTACTTGTTGTATAAATGTTATACAGTTGTAAATAACAAAAAATAAGTTATTAAAAAAAAATACTTAATGTATAAACGAAAACTAAGGAGGGAATCTGATAGGGTAAATATGGAAACAGATATAAACAAGTTCTGAAAATGTTATCAAAATTGGATCAACGTTTTTATGGATTATACACGAACAAAACTTTGACAACAACCTGGTTTTGTTGTTTCTTGGTTGGTAAAATGTGAATGAAAATGATCGATTCGAAGAACCTTTGGTAATGTAAAACAAAAATTAAATTTACTCATAATACTAATTTTTTTTCTTGATGACAATAGGCAGCTTCAGCTGTCTAAAATCTCGACGTTAAGGAAACGGCAACAGGTTACTGGGACCCTGATCGTTCAGTTATAGATGTCTTGGGGATCCGGCCGATGGGGGTATTCACCTCCCCCCGCTATACATAATTCATCTCAGACCTGTTGACGATTTCATGGGGTCCTCAGAGGATCGCTTAAGGCTGACAAAGTGGAGCTCCTTACGCCACATAGCGTCATTAAATCAGAAAAGGGGGGCATATTAAGTGAAAAAGGGAGAATGGGATATGAATTTCAACGTAACATTTCACAAGAATAGGTTTTCTGATGTACAAATATTTCAAGCTAATAAAAATCATAATTAAATAACCGACAAAATGAAATTGTAAACATTGAATATTTTGACTGTTTACAATTAATATACGTAATTAATTATGCATATTAACAAATAATTATAATTAAATGAAGGCTTTGGGACAAAAATACGATAACCAACATGATTTTGAAAAATAAATCATGACGGCAACTACCATTCAGTTTCCAATCGCAGTCACCGTATAAACGGGTTTTAACTATTCTCCTTAAAAAGCTATTTACATGAGCTTAAATGTTTTTCATCCAACAAAAAGCAAGTTATCTGTACAGATTCAACCTCAGCTCCTATTAACTAGGACCGAACCTGTTAAATTAAAATAATCTATACTCAATAAAGTCCGCAAATAGAAGCGGCATTTCAATGACTTTTGGCTCCCCAAACACTGCAGCAGCGAACTGGCTGATCGGACAGCAAAGAGTACTATTAATGACTCATTGCTCTCATTAAAAATAAAATTAAATCGAAATGGAAGCAAATGTGAGAAAATCTTAAGGATAATAAATTAAGTGAAATTAAAAGTGGCATCTTCTTGAGGAGGTGATTTTAACGCGCTTTCGAATAGGTCATACGCGCCTGACCCACAGTTATCTCATGGTACGCGATTGTGTGCTGTGCCAGACTTGCGGATTTAGCGCACTCGCTCAGCCTCCACTGACTCACTACCAGTGATGCGGCGAGAGGGATGCGCTGGGATCTTTTGAGCTCTGCTCTACCGCTCACACGTGGGGGATAGAGTCAGCTAAAGGATCCTCATGTCGGTTGTGTAAATATTCTATTATTAGAGTGTAAATGTGACTACAGATTATATTATTTTATTTATTTTTTTCATACACATATAGTGATTAAGTTCATTTTGTTTATTCTCCTCTTTGTATATATTTTAAGGGAGTTTTTTTGTTTTATTAATTTTTTTTTTATTCATTTATTTATTTTAGTATGTATGAGATCATTCATCACTATTACCTATTTCCCACAACTGTGTGGCAGATTGTAATATCTATCAATAACTAAAAAAGTATTTAAAAAAAAAAGGTTCCGCAAAGGTTGCGGAACGCGACTTTCCGTTAATTTCATTTTAGCCGAGCCTACGACTCCCTCAAATTTTTATATGTTTTACCAAAAGACCTCCTTTACATTTTGCAGGATAACACGCAGACTGCTGATAAATCTTTTGTGTTTCTCATTCACTCTTAAACTTTACTATAAAATATAATCAAATTTTGGTATTAGGTTCCCATGTTGCAATAGTTAGACATTACTAATGAATTTCGATTTTCAATAGATACTATTCAACCCGAGATTCCGAATTGAAAAATAGAGGCCATGAATTCCGGCCCGTGCCTACGATCAGTTCTCGAGAGTACAGATTAAAGTCTGGAATTAGAAGACTATTCTTTTATGATACTTTTTTTCGAAAAATTAAGGCAATGATGACCTATAAGTGGTTGATGCCTAAAATGATTTAAAAAAAAACAAAAAAAAGAGCTTCTGAGGACTGGTTACTAGGTGGAATCGAAAAACGTTTTGTTTATTATAACCATTATCAACCAATCGAACTGCAGAAAGTTAGTTAATTAAGTTATCACCTCTAGGTTTTTGCATTAGTTAAAAACGTATAAAGTTATAAAATCCAATTTAATGTGTGAAATCCATTAGGCTGATTGTAACTTTCGAAAGCATTTATGGGTTACGACATGAGCCCATCTGTCTGAAATCACAGCTAAATTATATGGTTCTTCTGGTGCTGATCTTGCTTCACAAAGTTAGCACCTTACGCTACGTTTCCTTTTTTTTCCCATTTACATATTCATATGTCATTTCTATGAAGCTACATCATTTATCAGATCGTCATACTGGGCTAGGCTTCTCTCGTTCCAAATTGTACAAAACACTATTTTTTTCAGGATAGTAAAATTATTCCGCTCTAACACAACAATATTTTCAAAGTTTTAATTTTTCACTTTTGTGCTGAATATGATACCTTGTTTTTCAAAATGCGAAAAATTATCTCTCATTGTTTAAAAAATAATATATTTTTCGAGGAAAAACCTTCACTACAAAATTTGAATCTACTTTTTATTCGGAGCCCCATATTTTTAAAACAACATATAACACAAAAAAAAACTTTAAAGAACATTGTTTAAAGTAAAGCAAATTCCCTGTAATAGAAGGTCTTAATGTTCAACAGTTCTAAAAATACAGTTTTTTAAAAAATATCATTAAAAAGTAAATATATTATAGTATTTAAGCTGAAGTTTATTTTATTCGAGAATTTTCGCTCATTTTCAATCGAAAAAACAAAGAAAATTTTTACATTTTTCACCATGTTTACGAATGAAAAAATAATAGGAAATTAAAAAAAAAAAAAAAAAAATAAGACGGCTTATTAAGGATTCGAAGAGCTTCCGACTCCTTCCCAGGCGCTTACAACCTACCAGCCAATCACCTTGGTGTTGGGGGCTTGCGAAGTCCCTCATAGTTCAAGACTCCAAAGGAGAAACAAAAAGTTATTTCGACCTCATTTTTTACTACTATAATGAAAACTGTACATTGTCAAAAGTCGAACATGATGATTCTGAAAACCATGGTTTAGGAGAATAAAAATTGCTGGCTGTTCCAGAAGTCAAAATTCAAATCATTTTGGATATCAATTAAATAAAAGAAAAAAAATAATACTCATTATTTTCTGTTATAAACTAGTTCTATTTTTACTTAGACTATACAAGGGATATAGAAAATGCCATTTTAAAGCATTTTATAGAATTTAAGATGCACAACTCCTGAAGTTTTCTTTTATTCCAGAAAAAAAGCCCTTTATATTTCATTCGGAGTTACATATCCTTAAAACTACCTACAACACTAAAAAAAACTTTATAGAACAACATTTTAATGATCACATATATACTAATATATTAATAATCTAATGTTAACTAAATTTTCTAAATTATGTGCTGCCATAGAGCTGTTTACGCCCAATAGTTCCTGAAGTACAGTTTTACAAAAAAAAAAAATTTTCCCAAAGATTAAAATTTTTAGCATTTATGAACTAACAAAATGTACATATTGATAATTTTATTTTTTATTATAAGAATGCCAAAGCTAGAAATAATCTTTATAAGGTCCAGGTCTAGTTCGCCAATTTGGTAAAACCTTCCTGAAAATATGCATTCGGTCGTGAAACATGGTATCTGAAATTTTTTGGGAATTGAAGTTTTTGGCAATATTTAATTTCTTAAAACTGATTTCACAGTTCTTTTTTTTCTAACAATAATATTGGTTTTAAGTTATGGTAAATGATAACTGGTTGGATGTAAAACATGACAACTGACAATGATAACCGTCCTGCGCAGTCTGTTACTGAAAATTAAATCCAATATTTTCAATGTTAATAATAGTTCCGACAAGAGCTTTTTTGGTGATAGCAATGCTGAAGACCCCGAATTTGGTTTAGTGTATGAGTGCAATCGGACAAGATACAAGCAGAGGCGGGCAAAAATTAGCTATTGTTGAAACGTATACTATTCTTCGAAGGTTGTGATTAAGGGAACCGCGGCTTAAAAAGATATAGAGATGGATATTAAAATGAATGTTTCGCTAAACTACATATACTTAATTATTGTAAATACCTCAACAATCAGGTCCACATTAGTATTATTGGAGAAAATAGTATCTTACCTGTAAAAAAAAAAATAATAATATAAATTGTAACTTAATTACTCAAAATTAAAAAATAAATATATCAATAAATTAAATCAAGAAATTGATGAAAGAATTTCTCCCAATAAAATCTCAGCTCATGCTGGGATTCTACATCAAGAAATCTATAAGTAATTTTATTTTCACAAATACTGAGAAAAAATGAAGAAAAATTTAAAACAGTTGATAAAGAAACAGAACGAGTAAACTTTTAGCCAAAGATTATAGGCTGGTCCGATTTCTCGAGTTAAAAAAAAATTGACTAAATTAAGAATTTTTGGCACGTAGCTCAGATATCATAGATTTCCTTCATAGTTATTATATGCCGACCAAATTTTCCGTTTCTGAAAAATTAGAAAAAAATTTTACTGATTTTATTAAATGATTTTTTATTCACTAAAAAAAAAAAATGAGGATTTCAGTGAAGTAAAAAAAAATGTTTTTATGAAATAGCAAATCATATTCATTTATGGTATTAAACACCATACTTCAAAGAAATTTAAAACTAGAAATGTTTTAACTTAATTAATTTGGATTTTTTTTTCTCCCGTGTTCCATTATTGAAATACTCGTTCAAAACTTATTTACTTTTAATTCAATTCCTACGTTAATACAACTTTTAGAAAGTTGGATGCTTGCTTTTTTTATCTATATTACCATCATTTGAATTTAATGCCGTTATAAAGGCGAAATATCGGTTTCAAATAAAGAAAAACTTTTCGAATGTTTTATTTTATATCTCTGGTTTTAATTTGTTTAGTTAGATCCGGTTTATGCTCTTTGGTGCAGTTTATAAAACACTAAACCACTCATAAGTTTCGTGTAGGTTGCTTGAATTGTGTTGAAGTTATTTTTATTTTTATTTATCATATAATGTTATGTACCAATATAAACTAAATAGATATAATAACTAAATAAGATGTAATTAATTAAAACATTAATCCAATATTTATAATTTATATTAAACTTTCAATTGTATCCCTAATATCAATATCCAGCAATCACGAAGCATTGTCGGTCTGATAGTATATAATATATTATAATATTATATACTATAATATCAAATAGATCTATTAATTAATCAAGGAGATATATCCACTGACATAATAATTAATAAAGAACAGAAAAGTTAATAATAGTTATAGATTAATAAT
>NW_027115494.1:144476-151227 GCF_000696795.3 Halyomorpha halys | reverse complement strand
TGGGGTCGAAATGTTTGTCATAAGTAAATAGTTCAAACTATTTATTTTTTTTATTTTGAAGTGAATATCCTTCACCGCAGTCCTACAACTAAAAACAAAACATAAATGGGAGGCAATTGATTTCGTGACGCCAGGGAATGAAACGGAAGTGGGGACAGCGCTTAACGTTTTGCATCTAGATTAAAATATCTCGATATCATTAAATATTTACTTTGCTATACAGTTGTAACAACAAATATTTGTAATTAATTTTATTATATACAGATGAATAACCATATACGAATGATAAGAAAAGGGCTGTTGGCCAAGGAAAAAATAAATAAATAGTTTCAATTATTTATTAATTTCCAACGTTTCGAACCAAACTGGAGGCCTTTATCAGAGCTATAATTTTTAGAAGAGCTGCAAGCTAACAGTTTTAAGATTTTAAAAAATACATAAAAATAAATTAAATAAGTAAATAACGTATAGTGTAAAGTACAGCTACAGTAAATACATTAATAAGCACTCAATACACAGCTTATTAGACTATACATCTACTAAATACAACATTCACTAAAGACAAACAGTGGGGTCGAAAAGTTGGTCATAAGTGAATAGTACAAACTATTTTTTTTTTTTGGTTTTGAAGTGAAAATTCTTCACCGCAGTCCTACAACTAAAAAAACATACACGGGAGGAAATTGACTTCGTGGCGCCAGGGAATGAAACGGAAGTGGGGACAGCGTAACGTTTTGCATCTAGATTAAAATATCTCGATATCTAATAATCGTAGCCACATACTGTAAGTGAGGAAACTATTCAGTGTTTCTTCCTCTTTTTAATGAGCTGTAATTCGAAATTGTATCCTGACGCTACATTAAAATAGAGGATGAAAAAAAGAAAAAAAAAACTTTTGAACATTTGAATTAAAATATTTTGAAAAATAAGAATCGGATTATATGCTATAAGTGAGGAAACTGTTCAGTATTTTATCCTTGAATTCTTATTTGATAAAATTGATGAACAGAAAATAAGAGACTATAAGGGAAAAGAAAACCGGAAGAAAAAAAATAATAACTTGACCTGGTTCCCGGGTTTCGACACCAATCGAAACGTATAAAAAAAAGGAAAATGTTTGATTAAAGAACACGCTCTGAATACCAAATCAAGACTGTTTATTGAAAGAATCCGGGCACTTATTTATATATACATTCTACAGCTGACCAGGCACTCGATCAGGTGACATGCCCTCTGTCAGCTGACATCCCACAGCTAAAATGCTCTAACTTATAAATGTCTACCCTATTTTATGGGGGGGGGGTCTAATGTCGTAATCTTAAGTTTAAGTCGTAATTTTAATTCTGGTGCTATGAAGAGTTATTTACCATGAACAACAAGCTAATTTAGATGACCTATTCAATTCCTGATCAAATTCTACATATAGAATCTCATAAAAGATAAATATAGGAATTTAACGAGTAGCTTTCTTGGAGTTGTTGAAAGCAGATAAATTACCAACGAGGTAATGACATGAATGGGCAGCTTGCCATTGATGAATGAGTTCTTACGCAACAAGATGCCTGGAAAAAAAAGGACACTCGGGGCTAACAAATCGTGACTGAGATGTAAACAAACGATTTTCCTTCGCATCTTATTATTGCCTTAGGGGAGAATAAACAAGGTCGCAACTAGGGCACCTTCGATAATAAACTATTCTCGTATCGCTATCTTGTTTATAACAAACAGGAGAGCTATATTAATAGATAGTTTTTATAAATTTAATAATCACAGTGAAGCTTCTCTTAACATAAAGGAAATCCTTCTATAACGAACCCACTCTCGACAGACAATTTTATTGTACAAATGCAATGCATTTGCACTCTATGAAAGAAACCCTTCACTCCGGAGGATTTCCTTAGGATTTTTCATTCCTCTATAACGGGCACAATTAATAAAATATGAATGTACAAGCTCAAGATTCCAAAAATGACGGTTATTAACAGTATTAAGAGACATTTAGATATCGGTGTATGTATACATCATATTAGTGAGTGAATAAAGATATATCATATTTGTGTATCTATACAGCATGGCCATCAACCCTTATAGTTTGTTATAATTATAAAGCTACACAAACAGATGCATAAAAAAAAAAAAAAATTAGAACCCACGTACCTGAATTCCATCCTACATAATAAATAATGAGAACAAAAATAATGTATAAGAAATAAAAAATAAAATAGAGCTATAATTTAGACTGAGCTTTAGCGCACTTCTTCAGCCTCCACTGCCCCATTACAAGTGACGCGGTGAGAGAGATGCGCTGGGATCTCAGAGCCCTACTCTATCCCTCATACGTGAGGGATGGAGCCGAGCTCGCTCTCGGATTCTCAGGTCGATAGAGTAAATATTTTATATAAAAGTGTAAATGTAACCAGTGATTTTTTTATTTTCTATGTATTTTATTTTTTTTCATTAATTATGTAATTTGATTAGGTTCATTTTATTTCTTTATTTAATTCGGTTTATATGTACTCAGAAGTAGATTTTATATATTTTTAAGTAAATTCTTTTTTCATTTATTTTTTATTTTTATTTTATTAATTTTTTTAAAAGTTTAGTGTGTAATTTGATCAGTTATCACTATTACTTCTTGCACAAAAATGTTGAGGCAGATTGTAATACTTACTAATAAATAATTGAAATTAAAAAAAAAAAAATAATGTAGACTGGAGGACAATTTAAACACCAATGTGACTTAGCTTACTTGTCATTAAGAGCTTCAGACAGATATAAGGTCAGTCCTATTCTATTTATTGTTAGTAAATAGTGAAGGGCATACTCAAGCGGGTTAGATCAACTTCCTCCCGGCGGCTGGAAATGGTAGAAAATGGTTTAACCACTTTTTTGATTTCCTTCAATTTACTCGGAGGGTTTCCATCCGATATCACCTGCCATTTTTCTGATATTTCTATTTCAAGAAATATGCTGAGTTCTGATGGGGTAAGGACAGCGGTAGTCAGTTCAGCTTAGTATTAGTACGAATGGTACAAGTACATACGTCGTCTCGCCAACGGTCGACGCAGACTGTCTGACTCAGAAAACCAGCGTGCATCTTGGACGTACACTAGGAATGCACAAGGTTACATCAAGACGTAGTTGGGACGATAAAATTAAAATTCGATTAAACCAATTAAGAGTTCCCTGTTTCTCTATATGGTTAAAGACGTAGTTATTTATGACGCATGGACGTTTAAACTGCGTGTTCTTCAAAGCATGCAACGTTACTCAATGTTATGACCAATCTGTGAAGCATTGGAGAGATCCTAAAATTCTAAAATACCATAAATCCTTCAATTTAAAAGATGTCTAAACGCATTTTTTGGAGAATTTCACGAGTTTTAATTGAGAATCAAATAACAGTCTAAAATTAATAAAGCTGTTTAAGTTATTACTGTTATCATCAGATCCTGAGTCGTAAAACATTTTATAGCATAAAATTAATTAGTGTTAACACAATTCACGTGTTATGCAGTATATATTTATTACTCACAATTGAACACACTCAATAGAAATGCGGTTCTATGAAATACAATTCAAAAGCAATTAAATCCAATCGTTAATGTAAGAGGTAAAATTATACTATAAAACATATAATAGCCTAATAAAACTACAAACCTATTATGATGATTGAAACAAGTGAAGAAATCTTTATAAATTACTTCTCAACAATATTAAATAGCCACCCTTAAGAGAGAGATAGAAAATGTATGACGCAAATTGTGCATTAAATCCTAACATGGCGTAAAGCCATCAATTTTTAGAAACATCGCAATGAGTTCTGCGGGATCTTTCATAACTCTTTAATGACAATAATTGAGAATATTAAAAGTAAGTTGTTAATTGGAAATTGAAAGTTTTAAAATAAAAAAAAAAAATAACGGTGAAACGTAAAAGTATAGAAGTACGTATATATTTTTTTCTCATGGCAATTTTTAATTAAGTCATCGGGTTAGAGTTGAAAAGCATTTATATTTTGTTTATCACCTCCGTCCTGGTCATTTCCGACGTCAGGGGACGAGGAGTTAATCAACAGATTACCGTCCTATCCTGGCCTCGGTGGTGAGACTTTTTATTTTTTTTAAAGTTTTTATTTCGTGGGACTACTATAGAAATAAAAGTCGACCCCTCACTTCCCCTCTCTCCCATGCCGAATTCAAACCGGTGCCGTGATTGTGATTCATTTAAGAACCGGTCTTACTTGAAAGAAAATTTTTTGGTCCTTATGTCAAGTTTGTAGTTCTCCACAGCACTTTAGTCTGGAATTCCCGATGGAAAGAAATATTGTTAATTAAAGTATTATAATTAAATTTTGAAACGGTTTTATAGCTGATTTTTTTTTTCGATACGACGTGTTTTGAAAAGATAATTTTATTCTGGAACATATATCTCCTAAGAATAAATACATGGTTCATTCATTAAGTTTTTTGTCTGGCAAGAATTTATAAGTTTGTTTGGTTGGTTGTTTAGTGGCGCCAAACTTCATTGGTCATCAACGCCATTTATATTTTATTTAATTTTGCTAATATTCGTTATATTTTATTTATTTATTGATTTGATTATTTTATTTATTTTTTTTCTTCCGATCAAATTATATTTTTGTCAGTAAATTTTGTGATTTCAAAAACTGAAACACCAATTCTATTGCCTTATCATCGTCTCCAATGGTTTTTGAGATATCTTGGCTTAGACCCAAGCTATTGAGGTGTGGTGTAAAATATGGGCATCGTTGGAAAACATGGCTTATTGTTAAATTGTTATTGCAATACTGGCAGTTCGGAGGCGTTTCTTTTGATATAAGATAGGAGTGGGTGAGCCTCGTGTGACCTATTCTCAGACTAGTCAGTACAACTTCCTCTCTACGGCATTTGCGACTAGAGGTACCCCAGGGCTTGACATCCTTTTTAATAATTTTTAATTATTAAAAGTTTAGCTCATTCGGCTTTCGTTCCACACAGATTGCCATTTATCTTTGACTTCCTTTACAAGAGGCCTGCATATCTATGACGGAGTTAAAATTGCTTTACCCCGTCCCGGAAGCGCGAGTGCTTCTTGCATTTATAAGTTTTCAGTAAGTAAAATTAAATTCCATTGGGATATTGGCTTAACTATTGTTTATAATGTTAATCAATATATGCCTATTTATTTTATTACTAAGGTGTGAAGGTCTGGTTTTACAATAAGTGGAGGAATAGGTGTTGTTTAAAGGAAAGAATGGATGAGGACTGGCGAATGAAGATGGGAAGAGAATTCCAGAAGGAGGTTGTACGTATGACGAAGGATTTGGTAAAGACGGTGGTTCTATAGGAGGGCATATATAAATCATTCGGATGGAATCTAGTGTTTAGTGAGTGGGTGGATGAACGAAGACTGAGGAGATCAAGGATATAGGTAGATTTTTTGATTTTAAGAACTTGGCATAGTAAAACATCAAGGAGGTATAGCCTTCGGGAGGTTGGATAGAGCCACTTCAACTCGGTATACCAGCGGGAGACTTGAGAGCGCCTTGGAAACCCACGGATAAATCTTGTTTATGCACCTAAACATTTTTATTTGTTTTGTTTGTACTGATAGATTTTTGCTATTTTGTTTTTCTTTAAATTATACACACTACATTAAAATGAAATCAATATATTACCGCTTCAGAAGAATAATGGCGTAACTACAAATTTTTTGAAACTGACTTTATTGTTTGGGCAGGCTCCAAAAAAGCATTTACTTGTTAATTGTTAAATGATATAATTTTATTTTAAAAATTCGCTATGGGAAAGAACATAGGTTTATAACTCGCATAATTATTCAGCTTTTATGGAATAACGACACAATCGTCAATTGTTATTCAGAAAGGAAAGTTTTGCTATACTTTGTCTGGAACGATATCGACTCAAAAGCTGTTTATGACAAGATTGGAACTTGTTTTCAGCACTTAAACGACTTCTTTGTGTCATTTTACACGGATAAATATTTATTCCATTTGATACATCGACCTAAATTTTCTTAAAACGTCATTGTTGTACCCAAAGACAATTTTAATTTTTTATCATTAAGAATTAATTAGACCGTTATATACATATGTTTTATAAGCTTTCAGCAGGAAAATTTCCCTTCCGGAAAACAAGTTAAAGAAACTTAATTAGCCTGATGAACAGTACTCCCTTCTTCTACTAACCCTGTTATACAGTTTTAAATACATTTAGTACCAGTTTTTCTATAATATTTGGAAATAAAACATATTTATTTTGTTCAATATAAATTCATTTTTGTTCAAATAAAGTGTTTATTATATTTTTTAACTATTTTTGATAATTTTTATTACTCTTATTACAACATAAATGTGAATTTGTGATCTATTTTCAGAAGAACAGTGACGTATTTATATGGTACTGGTTACTGGGAGGCTGGTAATTATTATTTTATGAATCGAAATACCTTGCAAGTCGCAATAAAAAATTAAATATTTTTATTTTCTTACTGTTTGAAACTGTAAATTTATAGTTGTTAAAATCATATATAAAGAGACCTTAATGTTCCCTATTTAACCGATCTAGCCCGAACTAGACATCACTCCTTCCATTATAAACTCCCTAACCACTCAAACCCCCTAGTTTCTAACCTTGCATCCTCTTCCATTCCTGACAATCCTCCGAGGCGCCTGAAAAGAAGATGGCCACGAGACCAGCTAATGTAAAATGTCATTAGAGTGCTACCA
>NW_027115494.1:138822-139986 GCF_000696795.3 Halyomorpha halys | reverse complement strand
CATACACCAAGGATCCGTGTATATTGTAAATGTGATATATTGTAAAATTTAAAATTCACTTAAGTTAAGCGTTACTATCTTAGTCACATATTTAAAAAATATATTGGGCATGAGCAGTACAGGTTTTGGGAGGGAAAAAATCGTACTACACATTCTTCGTACAGTTCTGAGCAGTCAAAAGCGATTGTTTATAATTTCTCTTTTGGAAAATGCCCAATAAATTCGGAGTAGACGCTGTTAACGCCAAAAGGGAGGATGAACTCGAAACCGAAGGAGAGGACAGTCGGAGCCCAAGCCTATAATATCAAACCTCACAAATCGCTTCTAAAAATACCGACAACTTTGACGAAATACTTGTCAGTCGGCCAACAATGTTAGACTTAATTTAGATATAGTCGCGTCCGGGCGTCTCTAAACTCCAGATGGTACTTGAGATATATTACGAAAATCAATAGTAAATGTTATTAATTAGAATAATCGTATCTATATAAAATGTAACCTTTTGTGTGATTTTTTGTTATTGTATCCGTATTTCAATACTTTTATTTCGTGCTGATCAAACTACAGAGGATCGAAAATAACTAATTAACATTCCGGATACAAAATGTGATATTATTTAATTTAGTAATTTTAAATACACCTATGTTCGTTTTGTGTTTTTATGATACTTGGTATAAGTATTTTGAATTATTTTAATTTTATGTACAGCGAAACTTCCATATAACAAAGACCGAAAGGGAAGGTGATTTTATTCATTATACAGAGGTGTCCATTAAGAAGGGGTTATAAGAAGATAAAAACGAAAAAAAATACGATTTTATCCTATTGAAAAAAACATCAATGCATCATTATGTCTCAACCATCGTTTTAAAGGATATATACATTGGTAGTATGACAAAAAATGAAAAATTGGATTAAAATTATATGAAAATAAGGCTCTAATTTTCTTTTTCGCAGATTTTGCAGAAAATCCGTAAACGGATTTTACTTGTATTTGATTTTTGAGTTATAAGTATATTAAAACGTAAATCCTTAAATTTTGAAGGAAAGGTTTAAATTTCTTTTTAATGCTGACTACGTAATAACTAAATGCCTCTTAGTGCCCCCAATTCCTATAAATTCTTGAATTGTGAGTAATATTTTATGATTGTATCTGTTATTCTT
>NW_027115494.1:133822-137183 GCF_000696795.3 Halyomorpha halys | reverse complement strand
GGTTATTAAAGATTCTAAGCAACGCGATTTATTTTAGCCGCAATGTTTCCACGTGGTTTCGAACCAAAGATATCCTCAATAAATCTCAATTTTGTTTATGTATTGTAGTGATTTTTTTACTACTTTTATATTATAATGGTTGTTAATGTGGATGGAAAGAGGATAAAAGATTTTCGAAATAGGATACAATGCTTTTACTTAAACCGTAATTTCTTAAGTTAAAATGAAGGAACCCCCTCGAAACAGAAATTTTATTTATTTTTTCCATATTTTTACATAGAGATTATTTTGGCATATTAAATCTGCTATCATTTTTTGTGAATAAGGAAAGTTTAGTTGGTTACATTTCTTAAGTACATCTCATTAGAAAGCAATTATTTTTTATTTGAATTTTTCTAATAATCAAATCTAGAAAACAAATACATTAGTGTAAGAATATTTTAAAAACCATTGCCAATTCTCCAAATTTGGCTGGGTCCAAGGTTTCCTAACTTATAGACAGAATTTGAATCCTAAAAAAAAATTAATAGTTCAGGTTGAGCGAACTTTTCAGTATTATTTTAAAAATGATTTTGCTGCCTAGAAGTTTTTAGTTGTCTGAATCAAAATCTTCCATCATTTCTTAGTTTAAAACATTTCTAAGGTTAGTTTAGTAATTAATGCACTATTTATTTGTTTTTTACAGATACGAAACGAAGTCCCTTAAACTAAGGGAAGAACAGTGCCTTAAGATTTTTGAAAATAAAGTATAACATAAAATATTTAGACCGAAAAAAGATTTTAGAAGAATTGAGAACGTTGAATTTTGGGAACTACATCCAATAAATATAATTCATGTTATAGCGGCGAATGAGATGAGCATGTAAGGTTGTGGGAATTAATGACGAACTCATCCCTAAAATGTTAAAAAATACTGAACCTACAGGTAAACGTCCAAGAGATAGACCAAAACATAAATGGGAGGATTGCGTTAAGACTGGTATGTAGGAAACGCTTGGTGTCGGCAGGAAACCATAAGGTTAAGCCTTAATTATTATTATAAAGCGATTATTTTTAATGTTAAAATTTTTCTTTTATTCTCCTCTACAGAATTATATTTTAGTGGCCGAATTATGTCTATATATATTTTTCCAAACTTTATATAAAATAAAGCACTTTCTGAGAAGATTAGAGAGAGAAGAACAATTTATTAAAAAAATGTGATGCCCAACTTGATTGGTTTGCCTTTTACACAGCACACTTATGACTAGTGAATCACATTTTTTTTTTAATAGTGGCATTATAAAAATGTCTGCATTATGTACTAAAATTATACATAATTTATTTTTTATTATTTCTTCCCTTACAAATTTCAATTTTTTTTCCCTAGCTTTTTATCTTTCTTAAAATAAGTTTAACTTTTCCATTATTTCAGTTCTACAAAATTGTCTCTCTTTTTTCCTATTATTCATAAAAAAAAAAAACACTCTAACACAAGCATATAAAAATTAAAATAGAGTAAGTTAATATATTAAGCTAAAATATGCAAGTAATAAATAAATATACTAAGCTAAAAGTTAAAAGTAATAAGTATAAAATTGCATAGATATATATAAAATAATGTAGATACAAATAATTTATTATTTTTTCCTACCCAAAGGGCCTTTTGGATGGAAATTTTTTTAAAAATAAAAATCACCAAAACGAAATTCCATAAAATCGGTGAGGAAATACCATGCACTCCCTTCGTTAGTGAAATAAGTTAAAATACGTTAAATAAAATTTTTTTATAAAATTTATAGCGGGCAATCGAAAGCGGACCGGGTTGCGAAACTAAAAGTGGTCCCGTAGTAAGATTTATGGCTGAGAAAAAGGCTCCCGCAACATATTTGGCCCAGAGCCAAGGGCCTCCCGAGCATTACCACCTTTAAATAATTGTCATGACGTAGGGCTCTTCAAGAATAGACTCAGGCAACTTTATAATAAAGGTTCGAGTCTCAGACAATGGCATGGTTTTGATATAATTCAAGGGTCAAGTTATTGTTAAATGTATTGAATATTGAAAATAATTAATTAAAAAAGTTCTTAGAAACAAAGCTTTAGTATTAAAATATAACTACCCTAGAACCTCTATTATCCAGAACTTAGAGGATCCAATTTTTTTAATGAAGTAGTTTTTAATTTCTACACCATTTACTTTATATGTATAATATTCATTTTTTAAAAAATGAGTACATAATACTATTTTAAACGATTACATCACTGTTAATTATGTATTGATCTCTAAAATAATTAAATAAAATTATGAATAGAAAACACGGCAAACTTGAGATATTTCTGGTAAGTACTAGTCCAATACATATTATAGGAACGGTAATGTTTTCAAGTCTATGAAACTCCTACTTACCTATTTGCCTACAAAATAAAACTATTTACTCAGTTGCGCTTTAGTTTCCTTTTAAATTAAACAGTGCCACCTCCAGTGCGTTGGTAAAAAAAACAGCAGTCAATAAAAATTTAGAAACGACGTGCCAGGTCACGTAATTAGGTATTAAGTTTTTAGTTACGTCACAAATAAACTCATTCATAAAGACCTTAACATCCCATTCGTTGCAGGTTTGACCCAAAACAGATATGCGTTTTTTTATTCCAAACTCCTTAACCATCCTAACCCATTAATTCTTAATCTTTCATCCTTAACAATCCCTGATAATCCCCCGAGGCGTCTGAAAAGAAGATGGCCACGGGACCTTTTAATTTAAATTAATGTTTGAAGTACCACCAATGGGTTCCTTCCCAAGATTTTCAAGTGTATATGAAACATACTACATATTTACCTATTGTATTATTTTGTACAGTTGTAAATTACAATAAATAAATAATTAAAAAAAAAAGTTTTTAGTTTTAGTATAAATAAGTTTCAAAAAGCAATGTGTGCTAAATAAAATTCATAGAACGCCCACTACAGCATAATTACAAACTCTTTAAAATGTAGGCAAATACAGAAGAAGGAGACAGTGGTAATGAAAAAAAAAACTTTTAAATTGAATCGAAATGTGGCAGAAAAGAAAACTATATCGTTTTAATGCTTGGGTAGAAATATATCATTATGAACCGAGTAGAAAAAGGTGAAATAGTTAAAAAATTGTCCACTGAATTAGAAATTAGCGAGAAAACTGTTCACGATATTTTGAAAAAGATAAAAGACATTTTAACTTCGTATCGTCGTCGGCCCAAACATAATGTCCTCGTAAAACAATGAAGAACTCTTACATTATAAGGCGTAAATGAAGCCCTCTATACCGCCGAGGTATTTCCTAATTCTGGGCCAATGGTGAGTGAAAAAACAATATGGTTTCATCAAGACTTAAATGTCGAGGAG
>NW_027115494.1:124350-132747 GCF_000696795.3 Halyomorpha halys | reverse complement strand
CCTAATAATCCTTCTAGGCGTCTGAGAAGAAGATGGCCTCGAGATCTTCTCCTCTCGAAATATTATTGGAGTTCTATCAGTGGGTAGATTCTCCACATGTTTGTATCATGTCACTATGTCACCTACAGAAAATTTTCTTGTTGTATATATGTGTATACAGTTGTTAATAACAATAAATAAATTATTAAAAAAAGTTAACAAAATTTTATAAATCTATTATCCGGGGTTTTCAATTACCGTGAACCCCTACACCAATCACAACCCCGGATAACGGGAATTCTACTGTACAATGACGCTTGATGACTATATTAGATGTTCAAGACTAGAATTACTCTCTTTATAAACTCTCTTAAAAATCTCTATTTTAGAATTCAGGGATTTTATAGAATTTTTCAGTTCTTTCCTTCTATTCAAATTTTGAATTATCCAATTTCAAAATATTTTTCGGTAATGCACTGCTAATTGCCACTACACAATCATCCTGAACACCAGGTTTTAGAAACCCCTAGAATGGCCATGTTGGGATCCCTTTACACATGCCTGCCTCATGTTGGATGGATCGACTCCCTGGTTATCCGATTCTGAGAAGAGCGACATGGCTCCATGAAATGACATGATACAATGAGTCAACGAACCCTGCATGCTGGTACCTCCCACATCCAGGTGTGCCCTTCACTAACTGCGGTTAATGCCATTGGCTGAATTATGCTAGTTCATTGGCCAATCCCTGTTCTAGAATTGTGGCATATAGCCGAAGGCCGCCGGGCTGGTGATGGTACCTAGGCGATAACTCAACGAAAGGTTAAGTCCCGGTGCATTCTGTAATTCATAGCTTATAGTTGACGGCTCTGATAATTTTTACTCTTACCCTTTATGTCACTTTGAAATGTAAGCAGTTTCTGTTTTTAGTTTGGCAACTTGTTTTGAGGGACATGTTACCTTTAATGATTGGAGAAGTATGTCGGGGGGTGGGGCCAGCAAAGAACACCATAAATAAACAAAACCATATTTATTTATTTTATGCCGACGTTTCGACCTGAGTTTCAGGTTTTCATCAGAGCTATAACTTATAGGTGTATAAGTTAATACTCACACTGTAATTCAGATATTAGCCACTCACTATTTTTCTTGTATGTCATATTGCTCAATTTGTAGATTCTATTTTTTTATTTATTTGTTTATTAGACACTACTTGCATATCTTATATAATACATATCTTCTTACCTACATGATATTATATTTCATCTTTCACTGGTTATAATCTACTACCATCTAATTCCACGATTATGAGTCAATTTATTTTTTTTTACAATTCAATTATCACTTATCAATTTTTTATCATTTATGATTCAATTCTATATATTTTATAATTCCAAATTTGTTTGTATACTATTCCTTTTCAATTTTATGTTTCTCTAAATCTTGTTATTTCTTTGGTTCTATAGCCCTGATGAAGACCTAAAACTTAGGTCGAAACGTCGGCTTAAAATTTTGTTTATTTATGTTGTTCTTTGCTGACCGCACCCCCGACAAACCTCTCCATTAATCTCATTAATCTACGGTCAACTATCTACACCTCGTTACCTTTAATGGTATGAGTTATTTTTGTATATGCATAATTTTTTTTTTAAACAGTATATTATACTATACAAGGATTGATTTACAACCCCTTCGAATTGGCAAGTTTTCAAATTTGGACGTGCACAATTATTACCCCAATATAAAAATTGTCAAATTAAATTTCAGAGCACTGGAGAAAAACTGGATAAAAGATTAAAGCATTAACAATGCCCTCAAAAGATTCACCATATGTCACTGTAAAGGCCTAGAAAAAAGTAGATCAAATTTAGTAGATATTAAAAATCATTCGTAAAATCCCCAATGCTCCTTACTTTGTCACAAACTAAAATCATCCATAAAGACCTTAATGTTCCATATGAAACCGATCTAGCCCAAAACAGATATCAATCCTTCTATTATAAACTCCCTAACCATTTAAACTTACTTTCTCCTCCATTCCTGGTAATTCTCCGAGACGCCTGCAAAGAAGATGGCCACGAGACCTGCTAATGTAAAAACGTCATTAGAGTGCTACCAATTGGTAGTTTCTCTACACACCTGTATCCCTCTATTATAAACTGAAAGTAAATTTACTGGATGTATGTATAGTACATAAATGTACAGTAGTAAATTTCAATAAAAATTTTAATGGTAGTAAACATGAATTATGAAACATTCTTTATATTTTTGTGTTAATATAGGTTCATAGATAGATATTGTTTATGTTTTATAAATCCATGACGAAGGTGTCTCATATCTACAAATCGCCTAGCTAAAAGTAAAGACAAAAAACTGTTAGAGCTAAAAAAAAAAAAAAAAAAGAAGTATTTTATATTTGTCATCACTAAGGAAGCATATCAAAATAATATTTTTTTTCAGTTTCTCGACAGTTATCTCTTAGTAATAATACTCTGAACGTTGAGTAGGTACTTATCAAATAATAGATATCATGACGTATTATTTTTTTCTCAACTTTCGATGACGTGTAGTTTCAAGATATAATAACAAAATATGAAATCAGTTGAATTTATAACTAAGCCATCGATGTTTTTCATAGTGACATTATTATTATTTATTCAATTATTCCCATTATTATATAATTAATGCCCTAATTATATATGTATGCCTTAATTAGGACCAGGACACATTCATTAATAATGCTAATCACTAATTGACTCATTCAACAGAGGCAGTGCAGGTCAGACTCGCCGTCAGTGAATAACGATATTATCCTGTTTTGTGTGAATCATTATTTTATTCGCACAAAACAATATATAATCCTATCAAAAATTATATAAAAGAAAAGAAAAAAAAAATTATGTATTTTTGTTATGTTATATACCAAAAATATAAAATTATTTCGTTATTTTATTTCTATATATGTCTTTGCATTTTTAATTATTTTACATTATTGTATATAATTAATTTCAATTCTCTGATTCATTACTTTATATGTTAATAATATATATACTACTCATTTATATCTATATTCTTTTAATTTGCTTTATCAATTCATATTACTTTTGTATCTATTTTTTTATTTATTTTATACCTTCTGTATAACTTTAGAACCTATATTTTTTAATTTTATATTTATATTAGGATTTTTTTTTTTTGCTTTTTTAATTTTCCAACACATTCATAGTTTACATTTATCCATTTACATTACTGCTAACACTGACAAGTAGATAATTATTTAATATTTACAAAATTAAAGTTATTTTAAAAGAAATAATTCTGAAAATTGGACATTTCAAATTTATGAGACTATTTTAATAGTTCAAAGACCTATGATATTAAAGAAAGTTTATTGTATCTCAAAACCTAGAGGATAAAAAAAAGTTATACAATTACTGTTATAGGAAATTTAATTTCGTATAGAAAACATTACAGGGAGCGCGGAGGCACTGTGGTAAGGCACGATGCTACTACCTCCAAGGACCTGGTTTCGAATCTGTCTAGGCAGAAAATTGTTTTCTGTTACAAGATAGCCGTCAATTAACCCTCAGGGGCTTGAAGGGTCCACTCAGCCTCATAAATTGGATACCTTTAATTGGGTAAAACTCTGATTCTGATCAAATCACCTCCTTGCACAACCGTTGCTCCTGTAACAGTACTTCCTTACAACGTACTGCACCCTTAATCCTTCATAGGTTTTAGCGGTACAAATTTTAATTTTAATTTTTTTAATACAAATTATTACATGAAACTGAATACTTTTCGATACATAAGCAAAAAAGTAACATAACACACGATTTTCTACTCCCTCTCCTCCGGCCCACAAATCCGTTTATTTAATGATGAATTCGGGTTCTTAAAGAATATAAAAAGGTCAGTTTTTAGTTTTTAAATGTTAAATGTCGCGTCCAACAACATGGTTAGCCACGAATGTTAATAACATGGGCTAGGAATTATTTCGTTTTACCTTAAATAATAAACTTTTTCATTTATTTACAAATTCTACTTTCAAACTTTTTAAATGTAGCTTTTGTTTTGTTTATATTATGGTTATTATAATAGTTTTGTGAGTGTGTTATGTACAACTGAAAATAATTTCTAGAATTGAATTAAGCCTAAAATATATGTTCTAACTAAAGCAAAGTGTCCAATCATCTTGCAAGGACACATCTACGCAGTTATAAACTATTCGCAACAAGGATTTGCCTGGTCAGTTCCAACCTCATTATTATGCAATAGTACTTAATTGGAGGCTCAATGCCTCATTTTATTAAGTCTCAAAGGATCATCCTGGAACCACTTAATTTTTCCACTGAAGATTACATCTCTCTTTCGTAGGGTCCTGAGTCAATACACTTTAATATGTTTAGTTTCATTATTTTTTGGTAATGGACAGTCTCAAAAAATCATTTGTTTTTTTTTTTTTAATATTTCTTGATTCCTGAATTTTTATTTCTATATTTTACTTATCGTCATTCAATATATATTTTTTTAAATTGCAGGTTATTGAAAATATATGTTTATGCTTAGTTTTCATTATTGTTTATTGTGATTTTCTTATTATATTTATTAATTAATATATACACATTAACATTATTCTGATTTTACCAACTTCTAAGGAACGCGGATGTTTCAGGTAAGGTTCAATTTTCAATCTTCAAACCCACTGTCACATAGTGGTGAGAAACTGCCACTTTGTGCAAAATTGTTTAAATTTTGTTTTAATTTTTCATCATTAAAATCATATTTTCTAAAAATAAAATGTTATTCTAGTTCATTTGATTATTGTTTTCACCTTATTTTGGTTACACCTTCCAATAAGGCACCTGACTTCATACGTCTTAATATGTCAATGAAACTTACATAAAAGTTGTTCCAATATGTGCACTCGTATGGGAAAATAGTTTCATGACAAAGGTCAATAAAGTTCATTTTTTCTGGTCTATCAAAACTGAGCAAAATCTAATTTTTCGAATATTAAATTGGAAATGGCCATAGAAATTTAGGGGGGGGGGAATTATGAAACAAATTCACTTTTGAAAAACTAGAATTTGTACACTAACTTTAGTTGGTATTGAATTGTCCAAAATATTTTTTGCTGGAAAGTTTAAAACAAAATAACAACAACCAGTAAAAACTCAGTTTCTTATAATGCCGAAACAACGTCTCTGAGATTAGATCTACTACGGCTCACAAATATTGTTTGATGGGAGAACCAATTACGGTAAATTTGTGCATAAGCAGAAACCTTACTCACCACTCTGTGCCATTACATTAGGGTTAGATCTCTAATAACTATATATTAATAATGACTAATAATTTCACGTCTTATAAACTATAGAACATTGCATTTTAATTATAGAATGGTATAAAAACTATTTCTTTATAGATATTGCTTCTAGAATTATTATTTTGTAAATTCGTTTTATATAATAATGGTGCAAATCAGGACAAATTTCAAAACAAAAATTGACACAATTTCACAATAATCACTTAGACCTTTTTCTTGCATTAGTTGTTCTGTACGTTGGTGAAACTACTCTGAAGAAGTTTCTCATTTTGGGCTCAATCAAACTGGAATTAAAACGAGGAATCGCCATGGAAATTCCTTAAGCTGCGTACTATAACGATTATTAAAGTAATTTATAGCTTGTCCTACGATTCAATCCTGTACAGACAGCACTAAAGGGGCTTTTTTTTTACTTTTTATTATTTCTGTATTATATAGGGACCCATATAAATTAATAAAATATCCCTGAGCAATAAAAGATATTACTTTTCACGGAACTAATTTTTATCAAAACCAAATGTTTCGAGGAATAAGGAAAAAAAAAACAGATAGAATACACGGTTTTTATCACATAAGCTCTCTTCATTTCTCTAAAACTTTTATGCAAGTAATATTTTAGTACTGAACAATAAAGTGGAGGACGCTTTTATTTTTTTATTTTTAATGTACTATTTTTTTTTTGTTTAATTAGACTGGCATTTATTTATCGTAAACATAAAAAAAAACTACTAAAAATTAAAGTAACTAAATAATAATAATAAAGATAATATGTTAAAGTACAATAATAATGGCGAATCAAATACGCCATCACTGTAAAATGAAAACGATTGCAGAAGCATATAAAAGTTGAAGCTGGGTACCTTGCCAAACATGTAATATTCAAATTAGCCAACAGAAACGCAACACGCGAAGTGATCATCAGATATCAAAGTACTACTGACATGATTGGAAAGGAAGAGCAAATACATAATACATATTACAAAATACTTGTTAAATCATGTCATGATTAAAGTTGCGTAATCTTGTAAAATTCTTTAATCATACGAATCTACTCAACAGACGTAATATGACAAATTTATTTGGCAAGATAAGGCAGAGAAATGTCAAAACGGATGGTTTTCTAAATTAAAAGTTATAGATAGACTAACTACGGTCATTATTAGTTTAGCTTATTTAAACTTTTACTTCAACCTAATTATATAAATATTACATTTGTATAAAACTGTATCAATAATCTAAAATAAAATATGCATAACTTCTCCCTATATAATTAATAATAAATCCCACAATATTTTCAAATCACCACTGCAATCTAAATATTTTATTTTAGTTTATTATAGGCCGATGATTACTTCTCTGTAAATAAGAGTCGTAACGTGATGTTAAAATACTCCAAGAGCCCTGTCCTAGGAGTATAAGTGGAGGGGAAAACATGTTATATTGGGGCGACAATTTTTTATAAAAACTATATATACAGTTACAAGTCGAAATTGATGATCCTGCCAACTATACTTGTACTTGCACTAAAAATATATTTAAGACTACTAACAAAACTAAAAATCTTTCATCGATTATGTTTAAAGTACAATAAATTTTCTAAATTATGAATCCTTGTAGAGATTATATTGATTATTATGCCAAAAATAAATTTACGAAATATTAATTTTTCGTAATTCGGAAAAAAGATGTTTTTTTTGAAAAACTGTTTTTCGAGAACAATTAAAAGCAGAGTTCTTTTAGAGGATTTATTTTAGAACATTTACACTACATTAAATAATGATAGATTAAGTTTTTTAATGTTGTAGGTAGTTTTAAGGATACGGAATTTCGAATGAAAAATTAGCTAATATTTATGTTTTTTCTCAAATGAAAAAAAAAACTTCAGGTGTGAATTTTAGATATTTCAATATTTATTTTTTAATCATGTCTTCTGTATCCCTTGTACAGTCTAGGAAAATTTTAACCATATTCTAACAGAAATTTATGCATATTTGTTTTTAATAGTAAGAACTCAAAAATTAATTTTTAGTAACTTCTGAAACATTTTTAGTATGATACCAAGGTAGGCAGAGTATTCACTTTGGACTATTAACTGTATATAGTTTTCAGTAAATGAATCTAATATTTAAGTTTTTTCTTCTACTGTTTGGCTCTTGGATAATAGAATCTAGCAGCTGTGTTCCTCAATATACGGTTCATCTAACGCCAAAATAATTTTTCAAATCAGACAAGTATTTCCTGAAATAAATGCATTTAAACCAACTTTTCAACTTATGTACTGAATGCAAATTGGTTTAATAAAATAACAAAGCTGTTTTGTTCCCATCTACGTACCGTAAGCATTAAAAGAAATTTATAATTTCATGCACGGAAACATGCAACGTCCGAAACGTAAAGGTGTTTCATTAACAAAGTTAGATTATAGCGTGAATAAGGTAACGGGAACTAATTAGAAAAGAAGACTTTGTTAATGTTAAATTAAGTTAATCATCTATTTCATGATTATAGATACAAATGCGAAAAATTTTAAATTAAAATATAATACATCACACAAAATAGAGGAATGAAGAATTAATTTCTAGCCATATTAATATTAGCTCACTGAGGAATATCCATCTTCCAAAAGGCATTTAATCTCCCACCTGCCACGAATGTCAAGTGTAGTACATCCACGCAAACGATAACTAACTAACATTCGATCACAAATATGTATGACCACAAAGTCTAGTATTATGTAAGTTGCATAATAAAATATAATAAAAAATAGTAAAGAATTTTAGAAAACATAATATGAAAATTTAAAAAAAAAATGACAGTTTTGGTACTAGCTGACAAAAGTGAAACGAAACAATTTATTAAAATTGAATTAATAATGATCATATATTAGCTTCAGGCATTAAATATAATTATGTTATAGAATAATAATGATAAAATTACATTAAAAAAGAACAGTCATTTCCTACCTCAATTCTAGCAGAAATGTTTTTTTTATATTGTAGTAGCAGAGCTCACCCGATTGGAAAGGCACTACCACGATTATTAAGCTCCTCTAAGTTCCTACTCTCCAGTTACAATATAAAATTTTTCTT
>NW_027115494.1:121588-122464 GCF_000696795.3 Halyomorpha halys | reverse complement strand
AAACATATTTTCTTACTCTAGCTTTTTAGTATAATAAAAAAAATAGGAAACAAATTATTTTTTCTTAATCTCCCATTTTTTTATGTCAAATTTCTCACGTTTAATCCTCTGGAATTTCTCACGTTTAATCCTCTGGAAATTGCTTTGAGTATTATGAAAATAATTTTCCATTTGAAAATTTAAACTCTAATTGAACGAGGAAATATGTTCAAACCTGGAAGAATTAATTTAATTGAAAGACTTCTTACCTTTATTATATCCTCAGTAGTACAATAGTGATCCTAAAGTCTAATTAAAATTACTGTCCTGCAAATGAGGGTTGAAAATTACCTGTTGCATTTCAGGGCGCAATTATCCCAGTTATCCCTAACCGGTCCCCGCCCGTGAGTTAGATGATTAGTTTTTAATCGTGTTGGAACATGCCTATTAACTAAAATATTTCCTATACTCTTATGATTAACTGCTATCTGAGTAAATTTAGCAAATAACATTATAGAATAGTCCTAGCGTTAGATAAGGAAGTATCTTAAACATTTTAATAACTGGATTTTGCGTAACTCATCTAGTAACAAGTAAAAGTCTTCAATTTGAGCAACAGATCCCTTCATTTCCGTAGATATTATGAAGTGGAAAAAGTTGCAGGAGAAATCAATCCAAATTAGTCAATAAAATTGTTCTAAATTATGTATCTTTCGAATTAATTACCTTTTCAATTATTAATTTTCTCTCTATCTATTTAATCTCTAAAACTTGTTCAGTTAAAGCTTGAACCATTGCATTGTTCTCAGAAGAATCTTATTAGCTAATTAATAATAAATATGCTCTGAAATGCCGTAATATCTTAACTAATATACTGTACGTACTTTATTTTAATAT
>NW_027115494.1:108113-119248 GCF_000696795.3 Halyomorpha halys | reverse complement strand
TCTAACCGACAGGCCAATTTGGTTATGAAGCAATTAAAAAAAAAGTTCTACTTTTACTATCTCGAGGTAATATATTGCATGTCGATATGTAAATAATATTCCAATCCTACAGTAAATAATAATAATATTACTTAACTATTGTAACAATCATGAACTTTGTTTTTTGCGAATGAGTACAATGACTTATTGGAACATGGCACACCGATTCTGATACATCTTGTTAATATCTTAGCTACTCGCTCCCAAACACAGTTATATCTCAACATGTGTCTATACTATATTCTTCATTATATCGCCGGACTAAATCCCATATGAGTAGCGTAAACTGAAAAACAATGCTAGGTTCATAAATAAATTGAATTTTATGAAACAGGTTAGATATCTATTCGACTATTACCAGAAATCACGAAGCAAAAAAAAATTGAAATAATATTCTTTTAGAACTATATAAAAAATTAATGAAAACAGGAGAGCATTAGACTAGACGGCAATGCGACAGTAAGTCAATAAGCCAGATTGGCTCCAATACGTCGCAACAAAATTGACGCCCACTTAACTAACAAGTCTCTTTTATATTGGAATATATTGCCTATCACTAATGGGACCAACAATAATATTGCCAACGAGATCTGGATGGTCATTAAGACTTTACTATATAATAATAATAATATTAATATTAACAATAAACTTTTATAGTTCATATCTAAGGAGTTTAGATATTAAAAGATAACAAACAATTGTATAAAATATAAACATAAAGAATATGTAATAATTTACCTCATAAAAAAGGTCTAAATAGGTCAAAATAATACACGTAATAATTTTTTTTAAATTTTAATATCTTTATTGAAATTTACAACTGTATATTATATAATACATTCAGTAACTTGATCTTAGTTAAAATGGAGTGTTATAGGCGTGAAGTGCAACTACCCATTGGTAGCACTCTAATAACATTTTACATTAGCAGGTCTCGTGGTCATCTTCTTTTCAGGCGCCTCGGAGGCGTTGTCAGGAATGGAAGAGGATGCAAGGTTAGAAACTAGGAGGTTTGGGTGGTTAGGGAGTTTGTAATGGAAGGAGTGATGTCTTTGGGCTAGATCGGTTACATAGGGAACATTAAGGTCTTTACGATTTTGGATTAGGATTTTGGATTGTAAGGACTGGATACGAGAGAAATTCGAACACATAACACTAGGCCTAGAAAGCAGACATTTTCGAGCTATGCACGAATGAAGTTTTCTATTTTTTATATCTTTTTCACTGTTTATTCCGGGACAATTAATGTAATACATAAAAAAAAACATGAAGATATTTAACTTTAATAAATGGAGAGAGTAAGTTTCCAAGAGCAGTGAAGCTAAAAATGCGGGCCAAATAATGAACACCAGGGGCGTGGCAGAGGTGTAGGAGCCGATCGCCGGTTGCCTTCTGTTTCAGTTAAGGTTACCATGGAGGATACACTTTGGCCGCCATTGACGGTACACTATTGTATAGCTGTGGTGGCTTAGAAGCATGTATGACGAAAAACTATCATCAATGGAGGTCATCATTTTGAGTTAGCGTAGGATAAACTCTAGTACCTCCATTTCACTTTGGACTGTCCCGAACTGTGTTTAGTACTGTCCTAGCTTCCACCAGCTGCGATCATTACATTATTTTACATTCCATCAAATTTTATTAATAATCGAATTTATTTCTAATATATATATAAATTTATGTATTATTTTATATACATATATATGTATATACTCTAATAAGGTTTTTTATAAGTTCAAAACTTTATTTTTTTTTACATTGTTTTGGATTATTTCACGTTTTATAAATGTATAAGTGTAGTGATATAACACAACTTTCTAGAGTCCTTATCAGTAATTCAGTTCAAAAATCTGCAAAACATGTATCAGCTTTTTGCATCTATAAATTCAATGGCATACGGTGATGATGGCAGTAATCGTCATGGATAAAAACTATTATGTGAATCTGAGCTCTTATAGTTTTTTCTATAATTATTTAGTTATTTAGATAGGTTCTATTATTTTTTATAATTAGCATAATTAGCAGCATCTATTATTGGTGGGTTTGGAAATCAAAGATATATATATTAATGTTTTATACAGTGATCATAATTTATAATTATTCCTATGCTGTTCTATTCTGGTTTTCAATTTATTTAGAGACCTCTCCAATACATACTCCCTAACACTTTAAATAATTTTGTTTAAACGAAAATTATAAGACTAAACTTCTAAAAAAATCAATTTTCTAAGTATTATATATTCTTATATATTATAATTTCTGGGAAATGAGACTACATTTAAGGTTTTGAGTGAATCTACATAAATTTATTATCTATTGTTGTTTTAAGAATAAAAACTAACGCCTGTTGAACAGATTCTATACTTAGGACTCCATCTTGACAAGAGACTTACTTGGAATCCACACACAAGACCGAATTTCAATTGCTACAACACCTTCTTGACAAACGCTCTAAACTTCCCATTCACTACAAAACATTATTATACACTATAATAATCAGACCAATTCGGACATATGGGATTGAGCTCTGGGGCTCTACCAAACCATCAAATTCCTCCCACATCCAATCTGTACAATCCAAAATCCTTGATGCTCCTTATTACGTTACAAATAAACTCATCCACAAAGACCTTAACATCCCATTCGTTGCAGATTTGGCCCAAAACAGATATGGGTTTTTTCACTAACAATCCCTGATAATCCTCCTAGGCGTCTGAAGAGAAGATGGCCACGGGACCTTCTAATTTAAACTAATGCTTCAAGTATCACTAATGGGTGGTTCCTTCCAAAGATTTTCAAGTGTAAATGAAACATACAACATATTTACTTATTGTATTTATTACTAGTACAGTTGTAAATCTCATTAAATAAATAAATAAAAAAAAAAAAAGGATAAAACAAATGTCTGTGTTAGTGATTTTTTAAACTACTATTTTGGCTTATATACATGACTTATATACATATACTATTTAATATTTATTACAAGAAATGATAAACTAATAAATAAAAACGAAATAAGACAAGCCCCCAGGTAAGTAACGATATTAGCCAAGATGAGGCACAGTTGGTGATCACCACACGCTGCGCTCGGGTCATTCACCCCTACCTCGCTAAACCTATTGCACTTCGGGGAGGCCGTGTCCTCGTCCATTTTGGAAGAAGGTAGACACATGGTACAAGTTATTTGCCAATTAGATATCAAGAAATATAACTTGGTAACATAATAATAAGTAAACACACACACACACACACACACAAATCTTTAGTTAACGAATCATTGAGAATAATTATCCCTATATATGGAAAAATGATAGAGTAATGCTAAAAAACGTTTTTTACATATATATATTTCTAAATATATAATATGTATTTTTGTTTTTACGTTTTTTACATATATATATTTCTAAATATATAATATGTATTTTTGTTTTTTGAGGAATTTTTTTTTTTAGGAAACAAGCCGGTACTAGCGTCCGTTCTGAAAACTGTTAAATGTATAACTCACATACATCCACTGGTCCATATGATGAACCAAAACATTAATGAATTTTATCATAACAATTTTTTATTGCTTATAATACACATAATATTTTAAATTGTATAATTTAATTTAACTACTTTTCCGAGTTTTAAAAAAAAAAAAATAATTAAACAACCCACAGATGTTTTTATATTATTAAAAACGCAATTTATAGTCTTTATTTGTAATTCTAATATTTTTTGGACATACTTTAAATTAAATAGATTGAAATAGATAGAAACTAAAGTCTACATTAGAATTATTTAAAATGTTTGTTAAAGATGAAAAATGCTTGTAATATAAATAAATTTATTTTATTAAAACTACATTATAGAATATATTGAAATTCAATTAAAGCATCAGGATATATTAAAATTAAATTACAACTAAAATATATATTGAAATTAAATTTTAAAATTCCAGACCCACACACAAACACATTAGATAATATATTCGAGCGATTTAGAATAACAGTAAGCTAGAAAATAATTTTTTTTAAATTTATTTATTGATATTTACAACTGTATATATACATCAAGTAAATTTGCAGTAAGTGATATTATGACATGATAAAAACATGTCAGCTGTAAAAACTGTATAAAGGATAGGACCAAGGATACTACCTTGAGGTACACCATCAGACTGAGGAAACAGGATTGAATAAGCGCTGTTGTGATTTACTTGAAATAACCTGTCTGAGAGTTAAGAACGGATAATGAGATAATATGTAGGGGTTAGGAATTTACGGATCTTGTATAGCAGTCCTGAGTGCAAGACTTGATCAAAAGCCTGTTCTACATTAAGAAAGACTCCCTCGCAGTACATTCAGCGCTCTAGAAAATGATTAAAATAAAAAATTACCAATATTTACAAGTAATTTTCTTCAAACTGTGCCAATTTTTCAATATATTAAGATACTTAAATGTCATCCTGCAGAGAAATTTGATAAGAAAAAAATACAGAACAATATTCCTAACCTTTTTTTAATAAGAAATAATTAAAAAGTTTTGAAACTTTCAGTTTTTATTATTGTAACAAGATTGACTACAATAGTAAAGGAGGAACGCATTCATAGTCTTAAGCGCTTTAGCTCGCTCAGCCACAAACGACCTCATGGTTTAGAAAACTGATCAGAAGTAATTTAATTGTATCATAATTGCCTAAAATCCACGCAGGAGATTGTGGAGGGAGAATAAAAAGAAAAAGTAATATTCCGTACAATAATCCCATTGTTCTGTGAATATGATTGATTCATTGATCATCGTATATCCATCCAGTCATTCGGTTTTAATAACCGAGATATCAATAGAAATTCAATATGTTGTATTTAAATTTAATCACGATATTAAAGGATATAATTTCTAATTCATATGGTTTTTGAGCTCTAACTCAGCCTCCAATGGCTTTCAACAACAATGACACGTCTGCGAGAGAATGGCTTGAATTTAGCATGGATGTGCACTTAGAGCTCTAACACTCATTGTTCTGGATTGCATTAATTTTCCTTAATAAAAATAAAGTTTAACTATTAAGAAAAAATAACATACGATACTGAAAAAATTGTTTCAACAAAAAAAAATTTTATAAACAGTAACTAAAAATAAAAATCAAGAAACTGAAGTGCATTTGATTAGTCTTTTGGAATTTCATTGCAATAAGGATTTTCAATGCAGTTCCTCTTCTCCCCAGATTTTTCATTTATTCCAATTAAATCAAATGGTTTATTTATTTATTGTATATCAGAATTAAATTAAATGAATTCATGGACTTTACAGTGCGCCTGTTTCTCGGAGTGTTTTTTACAGAAATGTTTGATTACAGTTTTGCGGTTTCGGTGTTAGATAATTCATATTATTAGAAGCGTTTCTGATTCAGATTCTGTAGAAAATAAGTAATAGGAAATCCATAACATGTCGACATTTTTCCTTTGTTTACATAGGACACAGAATGATTCTATTAAGATGAAAAGATATTAGCAAAGACTTTATACTTATTTATATTTTTTTTAAAATTGTTTGAATTTTTAATGTTTCATTAAGAAAATCGGCAGAAGAATAAAAATTGAAATGGAGAGTTAAAACTGCAGATAAATAATAAATACAATTCAATTGTTACTTCTTACGAAAATAATTTATATTTTATTATAATAAATAAATGAGACTAACGTAAAACAAATAGTTTTTTTTTATCAAAAGTCATGCTTAACAGATAAATCAGGTTTAAATTTACAAATATTAGACTACTAACCAGTTTAATATTTTTAATTTCATTTACAAAAAAAAATAATTACTAAAGATATACCTTAATAATTACTTGAACTTAAAAACAAGGTTTATTTATTTATAGTATAAAAAGAAGATGTAGGCAAGGAGGAAAGACTGTACAGGAATATCCAAAATAGAGCAGGCGTAACAGACATGATTCATTGGAACAACTGCGTACAAATGTCTGTAATAAATGGTGCATTAAAAAAATAAATAAAATTGATTTTGTACATCTATTATAAAAATATTTTGTTAATCGGTTTATAATTCTTTTATATCAATATTTCGGGAAAATTATTTAACTAAATTTATTTTAAGTCGTTGTAATCCCTTTTTCTTGGCATTCCTAATTGTAAGATTAATGTACGTAATTTTAAGAGCTCATTAGTAGATTTTAGCCTCTCACGATAATCACTTAAATTATTTTTAGGCCTTTGCTGTGGGAAATAAAAGAAATATATATTATTATCATCTTATTGTAGTTCTAATAAGGATCGGAAACAGAACTAAACTTGTAAACTAAAGTTATATCTAAATCCACTGGATAACAAACAACGTTATAACGAGGGTAGACAATGGATTATATGTACTATTTATCTACAGTATATTAAGTATTTCATAACTTAAACAGTTGTTTACAACTATGGACGTGTGGCTAAGCAGGTAAGGAACTTGGTAGGTTTGAATCTCAACGGTGTCATTTATTTCGCGAAGGATCTGGAAAATGAATCTGGTAATTCCCCTGAAGACCCCCATCAGCGGAAGACTTGGCCCGAAAAAAAAGCTATAAAATATCTGTAGAAAAGAAGCAAATAAAAAAATGGAAGAAAGTTCACAAAAATAACTTTTTAATAAGCGTGCAATCATTAAAAGTTAGAAGTAAAAACAGCATTATGATTGCCTGATATATTCCTAAATAAAATTGCAGAGAAAAAAAGGGTGAAAAAATATAACCGTTTAATTTGTTACTTATTTAATTGTTTGGTATGGTAGAAATTTATTTTTAAATTATTTGCAGCAACCCTCGAAGAATGTACTATAGTTGGAAGATGAAAATAAATCCCAACAAAACCCATATCAGCTTTACCCTTCGTCGACTGCCCTACAGTGTCCTTTAATAATGTAGCTCTTACCCCTGTAGAACAGATCCGATACCTTGGACTACATCTGGACAAACTACTAACCTGGAATCTTCACACAAGGCTGAAAAGATAGGACACTGCACGTCGATGTCGACTATTAAAGCACTTAATAGACATACGGTCTAAACTCCCAATTCATTATAAAAGACTGATCTACATGACTATAATATAAACCATCGAAATCCTCTCGTATCCAATCCTTACAATTCAAAATCCATCGTAAAATTATCAATGCTCCTTACTTTCTAACAAATAGAATCATCCATAAAGTCCTTAATGTTCATATAATATCAATCCTTCTATTATAAACTCCTTAACCATAAAAATCCTCTATCTTCTAACCTTGCTTCTTCTATCCCTGACTATCCTCTGAGGTGCGTGAAAAGAAAATGGCCTTGAAATCCACTAGTGTAGAAATATGATTACCAACGGGTTTTCTACATGCCTGTATCTCTCCATTTTGATGTTATATCAAATTTACTTAATGTAATTTTATGTAAATACAGTCGTGAATAGCAATAAATAAACAATTATTAGGAGATGCATTTTTCTCCATATATTCTCTTCTACAATTATAATTCTGATAAATTCTGGAATATTAAGGTCGAGAGTGAGGGCAGCAAAGATATACAAATAACAAAAACTTATTTATTTGCGCAGACGTTTCGATCTGAATTTCAGGACTTCATCAGGGTTAATATCCTTAATTTACATTTATGTATTTGTTATCTCCTATTACCATCAATTACTATTAACTTAATTTATTTGTATGTATATTTTCAAGTTTGTTTGTTATTAATTTATTTTATTTTCTATTATTCTTTGAATTATGGTTATTATATCTTTTTGTTTTCCAGTCTTGATGAAGGTCTTTACTTATTTTTGTATCTTTATTTATATTTCATATTACATATTAAACTTATTTAAGTATCTTTACTGAACGTACTCCCGATCATCTTCAACTCATAAAATATTAAGTACACGATATAGCAGGCAATGAATAAATAACTGAAAGAATACTCATAGCCAATCAAGATCGCATAAATATAAAGTTATTTCAGTTTCTCATAAATGTGAAGATTGATCTAGTTTAGATTAGTTAGTTCGATTTCTATTGCAAAGATCGACATCAATGCTCAGAAGTATATGGGAGGATAATACATGAAAATAATAATGTGGTAAGATATCCAATAGTCGGAATATGGTATAGAGTCCAAATGTATGGGTCAGGTGAAACCTGCGCAGGTCAGGGGGTCTCTGGTCTCTGTTGCGCAACTCCTTTCCCTCTCGCGGGCGGGAACTACGTCACGTGGTTTCATCAGCGCATCGCGTCCAGTCTAGGCTTGTGTCATCTGGCGTAATATACGTAATATCCTTATTTAGATAAATAAAACACTCAATATCGTGATTGCATCAAATAAAATTTGATATTATTATTGTTTTAGTTAAATAAGATTATTTTTCATTAAAGAAATTATATATTTTTCATATTACACTCTACATGCCTAAGAGTTATGCAAGAATATTCAGTTCTGAATCTTGGTTATATAAATCAGAATAACTATTCTTAACCAAACCCATTTTTATGGAACAAAACAAGTAATACAGTTTAAGAACGCCTCTTTGTTTGACAATACTCCATGAAATAAAATCAATGTGAAAAGGATATATAACTAATAATAGTGAAAATATTTTTTTTAATTTCTCAAAAAGATATTACTTATTTTACGAATAACGCATGATGTCCTATACTATCATTTAATATCAATCACAAAAACTAATGTAAAAAACCTGATTACTGAAAAACATTAAGCCCACCTTATTTTAATATAAAATTATATAATAACAAATATTTATCACAAATTTATTCAACATTTTCTCTTGTTTGGACATTTTCATGTTGCTCAATTTTCACCTAAGTCAACATATTTACAATCTATAGCTTAAAATATTTGCTAAATATGAAATGTGTTTAACAAAGTAAAAAGTGAAATTCTTACAGAGTACGTTTTTGTAGTTGCTATAAATGAGATATAAAACCCCCAAGAAAAATAACCTCATTTAATAAACAACTTGGAATAAGTAGAATTTGAAATAAACCACAAATACGAATGTAGAAGATAATAAGAATGTAGAAATATAGAATGTAGAATAAAATAAGAAGCATCATGTTAGATTTTAATATGTTTAAATAATAAGGTAAGAATGAAAATGTTTGAAATTGCGAATAGAAGAATATGCCGAAACGTAACGAAAATTTAAAGTACACACAGATATGAAATAAAACTGTAATATATGTTTATTATTAATATATAATTTTATATTAAAATAAGGTATCTTTAGCTTATTTTTTTTTAACATATAAGTATTCGACAAAGTGTAAAACACATAATATATTACAGCCATTTTATGGCTTATGGCTTAATATATGTTAGATAACTGTTTATACTTTTTCTGTAGCAGTGAGTCAACCCTGTGGTTTCGGGAGCCCTCTGACTGGGTGGACTCAAGAAGTGGGGAAAAATCTAGCGGTCAAGCGTGATTCTGATCAAATCACCTCCTTGCTCAACCATTGGTCCAGCAACACTACTTCCTTAAAAAGTATTGCAGCTATAACCCTTCATGGGTTGTAGAGGAGAGATTTATTTCTTTTTCTATTACAATTCTAGGATAAATTTTCTTACTATAATATACTAATGGATAAGTATTAATATTTAACTATTAAAATCAAATTTATTTGTACTAATGATCACTTTTATTTAATTAATACTTCTTCAACTCCACAAGGCCGTTGTTTTTTTCTTTTTAGTTTTTATTTCAGGGATGAAAAAAAAACAGTTGCTGAGCAAGAAACAGAACATACATAGCCTTAGGCCTCGAAGAAGATCCGGTTGAACGGAATGCTGAAGCGAAAGACTTTTCGTTGGCATTTGGCAATATTTCCCGAAGGGGGGAGTGCACCACCTTGACATTTGGGAGAGGAATCTTCTCCCCGAGCGGTCCAGGAAGGCTGGGGACGTCTTCCAGGACGAGCGGGAAATGGATGCTACGCCATCAATAAAGGTAACGGAATTTTAAATAAACCTTGGTATTATATATTCATGTGCTAATGGCACAACTGCTAAAATAACTTCCGTAGTCAAAATTACCTGTAATTACTTTGGTTACTACTGTAATTACTTTACTAAATTACTTTGGTCGAGTGCCATTGTAGCACTTTGTCAGATTCAAATTCTACAACACGAACGAAAAGTAATAATATATCTTATTCACCATTAAAGTAATTATAACTTTTCATACGAATGTCATTTCAAAATAAGTCCTAAGAATCGTTGTAGATATCTCTTTAGAAGAAATAGTCATTTGTATCGTAAATTAAAAGTGAATGCAATAAATGAATTTATCAAAAAAACGTTTTAAGAAATTCTATTCCCATTTAATAGAAGTTAAAGGTACATTGGATTACAACGTTATAAGTCCAACTTCATTTCGAAGACTGAAGCCGAAACTAATGCAAGGCATTCCAATATGAACTCTGTATTGGGCCAGAAGACCCCTCCCCACACATTTTGAAGAGGAATTCTACTAGATGTTGCCTTCTAGTTTGCAAACACGTGGGGTCCCTGTACCCAAGGGATGTATGTGTTAGAAGAATCAATGGATAGCCTTCCAACATTTTTCCCATATTAAAAAAATCATCATGATTGAGTAGTTTCTTCACTGCACCCAGACAAGGAGACATAGTCAAAATGATGATCAGAGAAGAGAACAAAGACAAGCACCACTAAAATCTCAATAGCTCAAAAATCAACTACTAAGTAAACTACAATACCTTTCATTATTCCATGTTAAAAATTAACATTAAAATCTGTATGACTAATTATTTATTCATTATACTTCCTTGATACCAGATTACCAGCAAATTATAATTAGTTCGGGCATTACTTCCCAACATTGGTCCCCGGGGATTCCTGATTTAAACAGTATTTGTTTATTTTTATAATTATTGTTTATTTATTTTAATTTTTTCTAATTATTTTTCAATATATAATTCAGTTATTTATTTTATTAGTTTTTTAAATATTAGCTCTTTTTTTTGTTTCTTTCATTCTTCAATTACATATGTATTATTATTATTTCATGGATAAATTAATCGTTAACGATGTATTT
>NW_027115494.1:106658-107825 GCF_000696795.3 Halyomorpha halys | reverse complement strand
TCATCTTATTTTATTTTTTGAAAGCTTCATTTTTATAAAATCGTTATTTTTTTGTAAATTTCTGACATGTACGATACTTCTATAATCTGATATATATCGTTAACGATGTATTTATTGCACAAGACTAAACCTCCGCAAAGCAAAACTTTCAGTGCGGTGCGCGCATGACATAACTTTCACTTATTACTCAATATATTCGTATTTACTTACATTAGACCCTATTTTTTGAGTAAATTGGTACGCTATTGTTGAAGTTATCACTATGTTGGTGAATTTCAAAATGAAAAAATCTTAATCTTCTTTTCAGGCACCTCGGAGGATTAGTTGTTTGTCAGGAATGGAAGAGAAAGAAAGGTTAGAAATTAGAGGGTTTTGGTGGCTAGGGAGCATATAATAGAAGGATTGATATCTGGTTCGGGCTAGATCGGTTACATATGGAACATTAAAGTCTTTATGGATGATAACATTTGTAAGAAAGTAAGGAGCATTGAGGATTTCACGATGGATTTTGGATTGTAAGGATTGGATACGAAGTTTTAGCCCAAAACTCAGATACTTATGTCTAGATAGGCCTTATTATTGTCATGTAGATCAGTATTTTGTAATGAATTGGAAGTTTAGTAAGTGCTGTAATTGTCGAAATCGACGTGCAGTTTCTTGTGGGAGGTCGCTAGTCGTTTGTCCAAATGTAGTCCAAGGTAGCGGATCTGTTCTACGGGGGTCCGAGCAACATTACTAAAGGAAACTGTAGGGCAGTCGGTAGGTTTACGACGAAGGATAAAGGTGATTTGATGGTATTTGTTGGGATCAATTTTAATCTTCAATTCAATTACGACACCATTCTTCGAGGGCTGTGATATAGGAGAGTTCGGGATGCAATTAAATGGTTATTATTATATATGTGGTGGGTATAGAGATAGGATTGGTTGGGATGTCACCCGTCTTAAATATGTAATTTCAGTTTCTTACATTTTTCGTTTTTGAGTTAGGTTATTCAAAAAACAGGCACACTGACCATTCTGTGAGACAATGTTTCTTTTTTACTAAAAAAAAGTATATATATATATTTATAGCTCAACCATTGGTCCAGCAACACTACTTCCTTAAAAAGTATTGCAGCTATAACCCTTCATGGGTTGTAGAGGAGAGATTTATTTCTTTTTCTAT
>NW_027115494.1:101704-105121 GCF_000696795.3 Halyomorpha halys | reverse complement strand
AGCATGATAGAGAACCTAAGATACCTCACCAGAAAAGGAAGGGGATCTTAGGCTTTGACCTTTTGCTAGAGATGCCGAAAGAGGAATCTCTATCTTAGATGGCTAGATAGCTTTCGATGGCGGTAGCGTTCGACCAAAGCGAACAGGTTTGCTTTCATCGATTACCCCAGTGGACCATAAATCGCAGAAGAGATCGGAAATATTGCAAAACCTTCCACTATTTTATTTATAGCCATCGCAATGTAAACATTCTCTTTAATTTTGCAACAAATCTAGTAAAATATAATTATTTTTTACTATAAACATAGGTCTGTTTATTGCTTAGCTACTTGAAGATAAGTAGGACATGAGTTGTGAAAAGCACCTACCTTTAGCAATGAATATAGTCAATGTTCAGGATTATATATTACATTTATTACGACCCAAAAAAGGAATAAGGGGTTGATCAAAGGTTGCTCTGAGAGTTATCTGTATTAATTTTATAATATAGCATAGTGCAATGCCATAAGCTAAAATAATTACATAAGATGGATTTCGAAGCATTTGATTATTATAATATTTGCTTATTTTTAACTGTTATTCAAATTATATCACATTGCATTAAATGTTTTATAAAAATCCTGCAGAAAATTTTTATCAAACAGCCTGGTAGTCATTTGCTGTATTTCAATCTGACAGCCCTGACGAAGTCTTGCAAAGCGGTGCGAAACGTTGGTAATAATAAATAGTTTTCATTTATCATTTTTTTTTTATTGACAGCAATCCTATCTTCCAACAATCTACTTCATGGGGTCAAGTATCATCTTCCAATAAAAAAATATTTTGTTACCTTAAAAGGCTTCCGATTTTTATGGGGTAAAACATGGTAATAAAAATACCCTAAAAAAAAAAAAAAGTGTACTGAACTACATTTTTGGTGAACTATGCCTATGGTAATTAATTACTGTTATTTACTTATTGAACTTCTAGTATATCAAATCTGAATTATTTATACATGGTTGTAACAACCACTGGATTCAAAAGGAGGTAAACAAAATAAATTTTTCTTAATTCATTGAACACGAATCCACTCTGGGAATATTTCTGACGGGAAGAAACTAATGACAAAACCTGGAGAGATAAAATATACGATGAGTTGAGCAGATGCATCCGGAATCTGTTGCAATGGTAATGGCAATGCAAGTGAACGGTTGCAGTTTGTGCATGACCATCGGTCAACAGTGAAGTCAATCCTGCCTGCAGTCGGGGCAATGGGATTCGTAAAGCTCTGCTTTAGATTACTGTCGATACGTACCTAACTTTGTATATGTTTAGTTTTGCAAATGAGCAGCAATTAAAAAGTAGGAATCATCAACATTAAAGTTTACCAAAAGAACGTATCCATTGAATTTACTGACTCTCTCTCGGTAATATTGTACAATATAAAAAGTTAAAATAAAGCTGAAAGGCAACATTTCAAAAATTTATTGAGAAAAGTCTCTTTTCCAACTTATTTTTATAAAATTTAAATTAACGAAAAACGTTTACCGAGCTCAAAGTTGACAATATATACATACCTCACTGTTTCTTTCATTTGTTTTTAATGTTCCAATTTTATATCATCTTATTTTATTTTTTGAAAGCTTCATTTTTATAAAATCGTTATTTTTTTGTAAATTTCTGACATGTACGATACTTCTATAATCTGATATATGTATATTTCAAGATTATTAATTTGTAGTTTCAGTGAGGAAGCACAAAACATTATATATTTTTTTAAAATACTCTTTATTTATTGATAAATATTACAATCTACCACTAAATAGGTTCTGTTTTTAAGTTATAAGTGAAGGAAGAAAGGAAAGTGTTTTGTAAAAAAGTTTTAAATCTAAGATATAAAAATTTTTTAGAAAAAGTTATATGAGACAAGGGCAATTAGCCTGCAATTTAAGATTTAAAAAAGAAATGACATCAATATTGAAGGTGGTATCCTTGGGAATGGCCTGAGGGCCGAAACGTTGGAGGAATTTTAATGAATAAAAGTTGAGAGGAAAAAAGGATCAAAATTGTTTTAAATTAAGAATAAACTCTAATTTAACTTGGATCAGATTTACTAAATGTATTATAATGTACAGTTGTAAATATCAATAAATATGTTTTAAAAAAAAGGTTTGTTGAAAAGAGACAGCAAATATAAACTGTATTTATGCCAAAAATACACCGGTTTAACAAAAGATAAAATCGTAATGGAATCGGGAGAGATCGGGCATTCTCGGCTTTTTCCTTCATTAGTTATTCATCAAATTCTTCATTTTTTTTTCCTATAAAGATTCCAAAAAGAGTAGCACTTCTGGTCGGTTAATTTTACCAAAATTTGCTTTCACATCCCAGGCATATGCCCGCCTTCAATATATAGTAATCGAATATTAGTTTCTAGCAACTTTTCGTTTTTGAATTAGACTGTTCGTATACACACAGAACATGTTAGGAAACTTAGTTATTCTGTATTTAGAGAACCTCAAAACTTATATTTTCGTCAAAAACTCGAATTCGAAATTTTGCATGATGGAATTACTTTTCGTTACAATATAGTAAGTAAAACGCATTCATAAATTTATCATAAATATTTCCTTTAGCATAAAGAAAACTACTTTGTAGTATGATAATAACCTGGACAAATTCGATTTTTTTCATAATTTCCTATTATCTTTGTAACAACTACTAACAACAAATGAAAATAAAAAAAATATCGATTAAGTGTTCATTAATTGAATTCTATTGGATCTGCAATGCTTGATTATGCAAATTTGTGAAAGCACACAGTTAAGGTCGCACTAGACTCTGAAGAATGCTTCGAAGATATTTGAAAGTAAAATTCGTGTGACGCACGAACAATACTGAATTAAAAAAAAGGCCAGTTACGAAACGAATGACTATTAAACATATTACATTAATAATGTATGATTATTATACCTCTAACTGCCGTAGAAGAAGATAAAGAAAAATGTCAAGCACTAAATTTTGATTAAATTTGTGCTATGTGCTAAATTTGCTCAGTCCTTACATACTGACTATATGCCAAACGTTATTCTTCTTTCTCAACTTGTTTTTGTTTTAAAGCCTCCTACACTTTATACCAAACAGACGTTTTCATATTCACGGAGCAAGCAGAAAAAGTAAATGGAATGGAATGAAAAATAGTTTAATATTCTGGAACTGAGTCCCTTTAGAACTATTAAAAAGGTAATTTTAATTTTACAATAACGTTTATTGGCCGAAAACAGTGTGCTCAAACTTAATTATAATTTATATACAGAGAAGAAAATAATAAATTAATTAAAAGACTAACTGACTAAATAGAAACAAAACAAAAAAGTAATTACAAAATATCTAGAAAAAAAAAACTTAACTCATATCTTTAAGAAAAATTAACTTGTA
>NW_027115494.1:99527-101654 GCF_000696795.3 Halyomorpha halys | reverse complement strand
TTCTTCTTTCTCAACTTGTTTTTGTTTTAAAGCCTCCTACACTTTATACCAAACAGACGTTTTCATATTCACGGAGCAAGCAGAAAAAGTAAATGAAATGAATAATAGTTTATTATTCTGGAACTAAGTCCCTTTAGAACTATTAAGAAGGTAATTTTAATTTTATAATAACGTTTATTGGCCGAAAACAGTGTGCTCAAACTTAATTATAATTTATATACAGAGAAGAAAAAAAAAGGCAGGGAAGGATTGCCTTTTTTATGTTATGATATCCTCTTTTGAGAATGTGACATATCATACTTCGACCAATCTACTCGCTATTAAATTATAATATGAGCCATTAAGTGCTCTTTAATATCATATAGTTCTTATCCTCATTAAAATAGTCCAACAGGGCTTAAATGCCACATTGTCAAAACATTTTCTAAAGTACTTTTAATTTAGTTTATTTGAAATAAATAATCAGTTCTCGTTGTTGGCAATAATAAACAATTTTAAAATACAAAGTATTAAAAAAAAAATGGAGCAGCAAAAAATAAAGAGAGATTCGAATAGAAGCTGTTATGGCGAATAGGGATTCAAAAGGAACATTTAATAGCCGCCAACCGTGAAGATTAGTGAAAAGAAAAGAAATGAACTGCCGAAATTTGTTATTATTTTATTTAAGATTAGGGAACATAATAAATGGAAGGGATTGAAAACAAAATATATAAAAATATCCGAACTAGAAAAAAAAGAACTTAACTCATATCTTTAAGAAAAATTAACTTGTAGATTAAACAAAGGAGAGAAGAAGAAAAAATTCTAAACATCACCAGTGATTGATGTGACCCGTGCAGCGGGTAGGTTATGTCCTTTTTCAAGAATAAGTAAATAGAGATAACTTGAACAAAAACCCACTAATCTAATTAAAACATGACGTTAATGGGACGATAAGTGAGGTCAGTAGAGTCGAGCTCGGTTACCTTATGCAAGTAAAATTAGATTATCTTTATTGTTTTATATGAAAGAAAATGTAATCAAAATCACTAAAAAAATATATTAGAAAACTGCCAACTCCAACGGGCTAATATTGTCAGTCTTGTATGAGGATTCCAGGTCAGTCGTTTGTCCAGACGACCTTCTAATTTTTTTTTTTAATATTTAATTATTGCTATTTACAACTGTACAGTATAATACATTTAGTAAATCTGATCTAAGCTAAATTGGAGTGTTATAGGCGTGTAGAGAAACTGCCCATTGGTAGCACTCTAATCACATTTTACATTAGCTGGTCTCGTGGCCATCCTTCTAATTTAAATTAATGTTTGAAGTACCACCAATAGATAATTTCTTCCCAAGATTTACAAGTGTTTGAAACATTCGTCCAATTTACTTGTGAAAAATGATTATGAGAACAGTTTAAGAATTATTTGTAGGTAGAACAAGCAACGCTATAATGTAAAATGCACACTAATTAACGATAAATAACAAATAATTGTTTTCTATATTATTTCCACTGTGCCATAAAAAATCGTCAATCCTATTTGAAACTATTATCCTTTCATTTTCCAATGCCATTGATAAATCATGCTGTCCCACACAGCTCCCTTTCACTGTCTAAAAGTGTATTAATTTTTTTGATCTTATTTCCAAGAGTCAAAGACCTACAAAAGGTTCGTACAGTGTTGCAATACGGGTTGACGGTCATCAAGATCTGTGAAAGGTCCACCGGTCACTTCAGAACGATTGGGCCCACTGGGGTTTTGCATAATCAAATCTGAAATAAACAACACATAAAACCAACTGTACATAAATCATTGCTTAACGTTTTTTCTCCTTTTTTTTGTAATGAAGATAAGGAAGATTAATGTATCTTCAATATTTCATAATATAAAAATATGCTGAAACTGCACGTCGATTTAAACTATTACAGGACTTACTAGACAAACGGTCTGCCAATTATAAGGCCAATCTGGACATACGGCGTTGAGCATTGGGGCTTCACTAAACCTAGACTAAAATTCCTCTCGTATCCTTACAGTCCAAAATTCTTCGTAAAATCCAAAATTCTCCCTACTTTGTCACAAATAAAATCATCCACAAAGACCTTAATGTTCCATTTGTAACCGATCTAGCCCGAACCAG
>NW_027115494.1:98400-98877 GCF_000696795.3 Halyomorpha halys | reverse complement strand
GGGCTCCACTAAACCTTCGAATTCCTCTCGTATCCAATCCTTACAGTCCAAAATTCTTCGTAAAATCCTAAATGCTCCCTACTTTGTCACAAATCAAATTATCCACAAGGACCTTAATATTCCATTTGTAACCGATCTAGCCCGAACCAGATATCAATCCTTCCATTATAAACTCACTAACCACTCAAACCCATTAGTTTCTAATCTCGCTTCCTCTTTTATTCCTGACAATCCTCAGAGGCGTCTGAAAGGAAGATGGCCTCGAGACCTTATATTGTAAAAAAGTTTTTAGAGTGCTAACAATGGGTAGTTTCTCTACATGCTTGTACGATGTATGATTTTCTCAAATTTGCTTTATATATATTATATACAGTTGTAAATATCAATAAATAAATTTTAAAAAATATGCTGTGGTACGCTCATCAAACAACGTTTACAAAGCATCCTATTTTTTGTGTAAGTCAATCCTAGTTTCTT
>NW_027115494.1:96624-97267 GCF_000696795.3 Halyomorpha halys | reverse complement strand
AGAGAAGTAAAAGGTGGTTAAACAGAAGGGTTTAAGCATAAATTAAGTTCATAAAATGTTCCTTCACTTAATTAATTTTATATATTTTATAATTGATAATTTTGAATCTAGGTGACACAAAAAATGATTAAGGGTTCCTTAGCGATTCAAACATTAACAGAGAACAAAAAAACAGCAGATTTTTCATTCACTTATTTAATCAGTTTAGTAAAAGACAATATTTATCGGTCGATACAAAAATTACATACTAAAATAATGGCCGTAAATTAAAGTATGTATTTGTATCTCTTTAATTATTGGAGCGTTGTGGAGGCTGCAACCTATTGTAAGGTTTTTCGAATAAAGTGTTCTCTCTCTTAATAAATTAACAAGTGAAAGTAAAGATATATACTTTTTTTTTTAAATCACGTAATTTTTGTACAGCAATTTATTGCAAATAGTAAAAAAAAAAAGAAGAAACAGAAAGTGCATTCACTTTGTGATTGGTAAATCACTTTACAGGCTGCAATACTTATATAATAATGAAAGTAATCGGACATCTCCTGAGAAAACGCGGCTAATTAGAAGATACATGAGCGAACTGAATTCCTACACGTATTCCCGTATATGTACTGTATACTTTACACACAAACACATTTGACCC
>NW_027115494.1:87832-96249 GCF_000696795.3 Halyomorpha halys | reverse complement strand
GAAAGTACAAACTTCTACTTAAAAAACTAAAACTGAATTATAGGTAATATTAAAATGGCTAATGATAGAATAATAATACATTGACTGTTCCAAAATTTAGAAATGAAATATAACTAATGAAGGTAATAATAATGATAATAATTTACAATCAATAAATTAATAATAATAAAACTTATAAATTCCTTAAAAGCACACAAGAAATAGGAATGAACTTGACTAAAAATAAGAATACAATATAACTAAAATATAAACTATATTTAAATAATACATATTACTATACTACTACATATTACTAGTATGTATATGTATTAAATAATACATATACATACTAGGTTAATTTGAAATCGTACTCCCTAAGTAGAGAAAAAACAATTACAAGCATTTATTAAAATTGAGACATTAAGATTCATAAAAGTAAGAAAGTACCCCATCAAAGATTTTATCTGGACTTAGGGAGTTGAGCTTTGGGGCTCCACTACATCATCGAATTCCTCTCGTATCCAATCCATACAATCTCAAATCCTTAATGCTCCTCACTTTGTCACGAATCAAGTCATCCATCATGACCTCAATATTTCATATGTTGCCGAGTCGGCGAGACCCAGATACCAATCCTTCCATGATAAATTTCCCGACCATTCAAACCCACTTGTTTCTAACCTGGGTTATCTTTCTTTAACTATCTGATAATCCTCCTAGGCGTCTGAAAAGAGTATGGCCTTGAGATCTTTTCTAAAAACTTTATTGGAGTTCTACAATTAGTTGATTCTCAACATGTATTATGGCATTAATGTAACTTACACCAAATTCACTTATTGTATAAATTTAATATAGTTGTAAATATCAATTAATAAATAAAATTTTGAAAAATATAAATTTTTTAGTTCTCTTTGTGATTGGAATATTTATGTAATTATACAATAAATGTATTTTAATTAATGCTCTCGAGTTCGACATTAGATTATGTCCCTTTAAATTCGATTAATTAAAAAAACCAATTAATTAAAATTAAAAAAAATTAAGTTTTTAGGTCTATATGATATCAAGGTCCAAATGTGCACCTGCGATTCTTGTAATCCCACTCTGCCTCCAATGACTTTTAACAGAAGAAATACAGCTGGGAATGCAGCTCTGGGATCGCCTACAGTGCTTTGCTTTAGGAAATTAATTAATTACAATAATTAAAAAATAAATAAATATCTAAGAAGTCGTCATAGAATGACCAAAATAGGTCATGTCTTTAACATACTGAAGTATTAGATTAATAATTTATTATATGATTGTTTGAGAGTGGTTTATTTCATTATTAACATACACAATTTTGATCCATATTACTATCAGCTTTTACTGTCGACAAACTCTCCAACGTTTCGACCCTCAGGCCATTCTCAAGAAGAAAACCTTGAATATTGACAACCTTGAATCATATTTGCAGGCTAATTGCCCATGTCACTTATAACTTTTTATATCTTAAATTTAAAAACTTTTTTACACAAATAATCTTCACCTATTCACGATTATAAGTGAAAAAGAGAAGATTATTATTTGTTAATAATACTGAAGTACATTTTGATTCGACTTGGTTCTTTCAATATGGACTGTTAATAACTGAGGGATTTCGAGCGCCACCTTTGACAGTCTCGTGATTGCATGACGATGGGTGTATGACTTTTATTTTTGTAGCGGTCTCACGTAATGAAGATCTGATCCCACAACATGGTTATAATAAGGTGATACCATGTATATAACCCCCTCCTCTCCTCCCACCCGTATGTCAGAAAAGACAAGGAAAGGGGTTATAAACTAAAAATAAACAAAATAAATAAAAATAAAATAAAAAAAGGTTTCTCCAATGAAAGATTTATTTTTTAAAAGTAGATTGAGGGAAATTAGTTTGCATAAAATCCATATTACAGAACATAAGTCTGCAAATAATTTTAAAAATTAATTTCTACCGCACAGAAACACATTTCTAGTGGTTCTAAAAATTCTTAATAATTATCTAATTAATATAATTAACTAACGACTTTTTCTATTGTTTTCACCTATAACTCCCAAACAGTGGATCCTAGATAAAATGTAATAACAATAGATTAAAAACCACTATATTCTGCGTCTAATGAGTACCTTAAAAAACAATTCGACAGTATAAAACAAAAAATTAAAAATTAATGAAACAATATCAAATGAAAAATAGTTTACAGTCTGGGACAAGGTACCTTTAGAACCATTATAAAGCTACACAATTTATTGGCCTAAAACCATGTGACTCTATTTAATTACGACTTAGATCATAATTGCATATGAACAATTTTTTGTTCAGAAGAAAACAAATTTAAATACTTTCAATATTTACAAATAATAAGTGCTAATGTTTAATATTTATACTATCTATACTATTATAATATCGGTTGCTTAGAGAAGTAAAAGGTGGTTAAACAGAAGGGTTTAAGACGAGGGAAGGGATGATGATGATGCATAGCGTATTTTAGATGGAAAGGAGTTCCAGTGGGAGGCAGCTCGAGTAAAGCATTTGTCAAACGCTCGGTGGGGTGGTGTGTAGAAGTCAGATACACAGAATCTGGTAGTACGGGATTGGACTGAGAATTTGAAATGCAGGTTTTGTAGTATATACGTAATTCGTACCAATTACGTGAAATAGAAAGGAGATAGGAAATACGGGCATCGGAAAGATGGATAGAACCACCCAGGCGTAATACTGGGTAATATACGTATCTCTCGTTATACCGAAAACAAATTGTATTAATCAATTTATTAGAACTTTAAGTTAAGCTTCGAGTTTACCTTAGAGCCCTAATTAAATTTAATTAACTTATTAAAATTAGTTGTAGAAATTAATTTAAAATATTAGTTGCTGGTGTATGTTGCATTAGCTGGATCTTATACATCGAGCCCTCTATGCTAAAGGAACTCTATATAGAGACAAGGGTAAAAAGTAAGTTCTAATTTCAAAACCTTCTAGAGCGAGTGATAAACTAAACCTATTTTAGCCGTTTTATCGCCCTCAATATATGTATGGAACAGTTGTTAATTTAGGAATTGGATAGTGGAAAGGGCCAGAGCGGAATAAACAATACCCGACCACAGTGCCTGTTAAAAGGGCAATATATCATTTAGTGAAGATAATGCATGGTTCAGGGCGTCAAATAGTTCAATGAGTCCAGAATCAATTACCTTTACAAAGCCAGAAAAATAGAAATACCGTTACTTAATCATTTCCATACACAAACTAAATCACTAAAAAAAAATTATAAATTTCGAAATTTCGAAATAAACTTACCGAGACTTATAAAAAAATAATGCTGACAACAAGAAAAAATATATTGTTTTTCACTGTTCGACAAGTAAGTTAAATAAAGTTAAAACTCAGTTTTCAATATTTTAAAATATTGTGATCTATTCTATTATACTCTACGATCTTCATCATCAAATAAAAGTTTATAAAAACAAAATAAAACATTAAAACATACCCATTTAGACCAAAGGAATACTTGTAATAGTCAACATACCTGTAAAAAACAAAAAATCCAAGAATTAAAATTTGAGTTTATGGAATAATAATCAAATATTGTATTAATTTTTAAAAAATATTTTTTTTTTGTTTGGGTTTATTTTAATATTTTTTAAAGATGCAAAAGAAAACAATGAACTTGGACATAAAGTAAAGTAATTTTTCCTTTTTAAAACAGGAAAAAAATATAAAATAACATAGTTTTAGAGGAATAGAGAAAAAAAAGAAAGAAAAATAGCTAGTAACTAGTAATATAGACTCCAAATTTGTTTTATTTATTGAATTAAAAATTAACAAAAATCCTTATTATTGTAAAAAAACCACATTCAAAACTTTTTATAAGATAATAATTTTATAGTTTTTAAACCTTTTATTAATCTGTCACATTCCAATTCAATAATTATTTAATACATACCATATATACATATTAGAGAAATAGGAAATTAAAAAAAAAGACGGGATATTTCATTAATGTATATATAATAAAATAAAAGAGGAATAATGAATCAATCAGAAAAAAAAATGAAAATATCATGAATAACCTTCGATTAAGAAAACAGCTTAGTATAAATAAATCAACTAAAATATACAATAATAATGATAAAATAATATATAGACACACCGTAAATAAACACAAATAAATATCAAAATAGATTATTCCACTTTTATTAAATATGAGATGATTTGGTCTAACTAATCGACAAAACCACCACATAATAAAAAAAAAAAACTAATATCGGGTTGCTTAATATAAAATAAAAATAGGGAAAATGAAACTAAAAAAACATAGATTATTTCTGAATTATGCAATTTCCCTTTCAGTAGTGTTTTGCATAAAAGAATTAGCGATATTAAACTTTAGTCTTAGAGTGATGATTATAAGTGAAAACTGAATAAATATAAATCGATTTTAATCCATAAATCGACTATACTTAAAAACTATTTTTAAATATATATCTTTTTATTTCAAGAAAAAAATTAGATTTCTTTACTTACACAACCTTACTGACTTTATTAGTTATAAAATTTTCTTTTAGAGATAAAATGTGTTAATAAAGTACGAGCACATATAATGAAAAACAAAATCTAAAGAAGAGGCCAAGCTAAGTAGAGAACAGTGTTAGGTCAGTGAAGATAGAGTGGCCAAAGTGAGTAGAAAAAAAGCTGACAGCCTATTTAGGCTCACTTGCTCAGCAGTTTATGTGGGTGATGGCTACTTCATACTCACTTCTAGGGCTAAAATACTTTAATAATTTGTTTTTACCTATTATATAAATAAATTAAAAAAAATTACAATGGTTATAACAAAAAAAAAAACTGTTTTGTTTTTTTCGTGCATCACACAACGTTTTCTTACTGCCTTAATTGTATAAGTAAGTGAAAATGAAAATTAACTATTGTTACAACACCTATGGAAATACAAAACCTATATTTAATTTTTGTGTATTTCGTCACTCTCCATTACCTTCTACGACTAGAAGCCCTTACATAAATAGATAAATATAAGTTATGAAAGGATTTAATAATTCATTAAAGGTAAAAAAAAAATATATTTTTCTTGTTTGCAAACATATTTATAAATATAAAACAGTAATCTATACGATGATAAATTAAATATTACCAGAAATAAATAAGTAATAGAAGGCAATAATGACCAAAGAATTTTTTCACCACTAAACAAGAAAGAACTAACGAAAGTAATCTAAACGTATAAATTGTTGGAAAGCCGAAGATATTAGTAAATTTAATACATATAAATATATTATATCTTGTACTTATTTTCAAGTTCTCTTTTTAAAATTATATTATTCCTTAGTAATCAACCGTTAATTTAAAATGTTAATATTTTTCAAAATGTTTCAATATATTTTTGGTTTATAAAACAATGTTAATTTGTTAGGTATTTTTTTCTATTTTTTATAGTAAAAAGTATCTGGAATATCTGTTATTTATAATTTTTTTTTATATTATCTTATTTATTTTTGCCTATTTTTTATTAACTTACCCTTTATATGTCACTAAACTATGTCAGAGTTACAAAATAAATAAATCTATTCATTTTTTATTACTGTTAACAGTGATTGCTAATTATTTTTAATAAACAATTTTATTGTTACAGATTTGAGGAAGATTGAGTAGAAGAAATAGTTTATGTTTAACTGTGGTTAATGAAGGGGTTTTACGGATTACAAACGGTTTTTTGAAAGAAACCGTATAAAAAAATAAGGAACATACAAGTTTACTGTATTTGATTTATTGATAATTGATGAAGAATTTGACAAATATATCAATCCTATTCGTCCGGTGTTACGGAAGATGTATCTTAGTTATAAGATGTTGAACTCTAAGACTCAAAACATAAACTCTTTTTCTAATTTATAAAATAACTATAATGTATTTATTCCACTAATAGCAATGACTGAATCGACTAGCGACTACAGTACCGATGACTGCATTTACTAGTTTCAGATCAAAAGACAAGTAATGGGTATAAATTAGGGAGAATTCCATAATAGGAAGAAAAAGGGGATAATTATACTGAGCTGTAACATCCTAATTATACATTACGGAAGGTCAGTAGAATGTATGTTGAAGTCAGTTCAATAATATTGTTTTTTAACTTCTTATTTTATTACCGTTTCCTTACTCCAAGGCATTCCTTGATTATAAGATTGTTACAAAGTGCAATAAAATTTTAAATTGATGTTTAATGACTATTAGAGAACCAAAAAAAGAATGATTTTATAAACTCTAAGAACCCCTTAGTTACAACTCACAGAATTAAGATTTTTTTTAAGGGTTTGATGGAAGAAATATTAATTATAAACATTTAAAGGTTGTTGATAATATTTTTTTCAAAATTATAAAACAAACATTTGAGTATTTCAAGGCAACATAGGTAACGTCTAATTTACTCAAAGACATTACGGATCGCTGCATATTTCACGAACCTTCTACCTAAAAATCACCCAAACTTTTATAAGAAGCTTGATATGAAGCTTGAAGTCATCAAAATGGAGGGGAGGGGCTTACTGTAGGAAAAGTCTAAGATTAAACTTCCTGTTTCATGGAGAGCTTTCTTCAAATTTCCCTTATCTTTTTCAACACCATTATCTAAGGCAATATATGCATCTTGATTCTTGGAAACATATGCAGTTTATTCTTCTGAATTACTAGTGATTTAGGGAATTACAGGTGATTATAATATAACTCTTGATAAATTAGGTACTTTACTGATTGGATGAGAAATATTAAATCATATACATGTTTGATGTGAAGATTTGTGCGGAATAGTAGAACAGATGATAGATAATATTAGGCAATGATTTTCACAATACCATACATATCCATCATATACAATTATGTGTGCTGAAATTTCTTGAAAATAAATAAAACTACATTGATAAAAACAACTAAGGAACTGTGCCTCGAAATAAATACGGATAAAAGAAACTATATGGTTAGCAGTAGAAACGGTATCAATTTCGGTTATGTATTTATTTATTTGCTTAGTTCTTAGGTGCCGTTTACAACTACAGGGTTAGAGGCACTGTATTCTGGATTTCGTGGTTACATTTCTCGATACAGGCTGTTCTCCTTTAAGAACTTGAACAAATTATTCCAATTTTCTGGCAGTAAGGCTTGACGCTGTCCCCGGAGGCCAAAAGACGTTCTTGATGATTCCAGATGCGAACAGTGTTCCAGGATATGCTCCATCGTAAGGGAACATTTCCAACTATAACATGTCGGTGAAGGATTTCTTTCAAGAAGGTGCTTGTGTGTTAATCTTGTATGTCCGATCCTGAGTCGGATTATGATGGATTGTTCACGGCGATTTTCGATGATTGGCGGTAGAGGTTGAGTATCACCAATTATTGTCTTCATTTTATTTGTTTCAGGTACCTTGGACCAAAAACAGCTCCATGCTTCTCTGAATTGGGTCAGAACCGATTTATGGTAATCATACAGCGTCAAGTTACAATCAGGCACTGGAAATATGGTGCATGCTTCTGTGGCAGCTGTGTCAGCCAGATCGTATATTAGGCTATATAGCAGGGAATATACTTAAACAGGAAAACTTCAATTTCGAAATAATTTAGCTCACGCCTTCTTTCCACAAACTTAAATGTTAAATTTTACAAAATAATTATGGTTTCTATTGTTCATTATGGATGCGAAACGTAGTCTCTTACACCATGCTCGGAATAGTGCCTTAAGTTTTTGAAAAAAAAAATGTATTGCCTAAAATATTCGGATCGAAGAAAGATGAGTTACCTAAGAATTTATAAGGTTAAACAACGCTGAATTGAGAGAACTGCATTGCGGCCAATATGACTGGTCAGTAATGTTATAGGGCTTAGTAGCGAAGAAATTCATAAATTAATAAGCACAGATCTGATGGGAAAGTGTACTAGGGGTAGACCGAAACGTAGGTGGGAGAATTAATTCATGACTGATCTTGTGGAGTAGGTTTTGGACGGAGGTTAGCGATTGGTGGTTTCAGTTGTTCGATTGAAGGTTCAACGAACCTCTAGGTTCTCTAATCACTTTATTATAATTGAGTATTTTTTTTAAATAATTTATTTATTGTCATTTACAACTGTACAACATATATACAACAAGTAAATTTGCTGTAGGTGAGATAGTGATATGATACAAACATGTGGAGAATCTACCCATTGATAGACCTCCAATAACATTTGTAGAGAAGATCTCGAGGCCATCTTCTTTTCAGACGCCTAGGAGAATTATTAGGTAATGAAGGAGAAGCCAGGTTAGAAATAAGTGGATTTGGGTGGTTGGAAAGTTTTCCATGGAAGGAATGGTATCTGGTTTTGGTCAAATCGGTAACATATGGGACATTGAGGTCATGATGGATGACTTG
>NW_027115494.1:82522-84842 GCF_000696795.3 Halyomorpha halys | reverse complement strand
ATACTGAGCTGTAACATCCTAATTATACATTACGGAAGGTCAGTAGAATGTATGTTGAAGTCAGTTCAATAATATTGTTTTTTAACTTCTTATTTTATTACCGTTTCCTTACTCCAAGGCAATCCTTGGTTATAAGATTGTTACAAAGTGCAATAAAATTTTAAATTGATGTTTAATGACTATTAGAGAACCAAAAAAAGAATGATTTTATAAACTCTAAGAACCCCTTAGTTACAACTCACAGAATTAAGATTTTTTTTAAGGGTTTGATGGAAGAAATATTAATTATAAACATTTAAAGGTTGTTGATAATATTTTTTTCAAAATTATAAAACAAACATTTGAGTATTTCAAGGCAACATAGGTAATGTCTAATGTACTCAAAGACATTTCGGATCGCTGCATATTTCCTGAGCTTGCTACCTTAAAATCTCCCAAACTTTTATAAGAAGCTTGATGAAGTCATCAAAATGGAGGGGAGAAAAGTATGTACGAAAAGTCTAAGATTAAACTTTTTGTTTCATGGAGAGCTTTCTTCAAATTTCTCTTATCTTTTCAAAACCATTATCTAAGACAATACATGCATCTCGATTCTAGGAAACATATGCAGTTTATTCTTCTGAATTACTAGTGATTTTGAGAATTACAAGTGATTATAATATCTCTTGACAAATTAGGTACTTTACTGATTGGATGAGAAATGAGAATATTAGGCAATGATTTTCACAATATCATACATATCCATTATATACAATTATGTATGCTAAAATTACTCGAAAATTAATAAAACTACATTGATAAAAACAACTAAGGAACTGTGCCTCGAAATAAATACGGATAAAAGAAACTATATGGTTAGCAGTAGAAACGGCATCAACTTCGGTTATGTAGATATAGCAGGAAATGTACTTAAAGAGGAAAACTTCAATTTCGAAATAAGTTAGTTCAAGCCTTCTTTCCACAAACATAAAACTTAGATTTATCAAAATAATTATGATTTCTATTGTTCATTATGGATGCGAAATGTAGTTTTGACAAAAAAAAAGAAGTATTGCGTAAAATATTCGTATCGAAGAAAGATGAGTTACCTAAGAATTTAGAAGGTTAAACAAGGCTGAATTGAGGGAACTGCATTGCGACGAATGGCTAGTAATGTTGTAGGGGTTAGTAGCGAACTGATTCATAAATAATTTAGCACAGATGTGATGGGTAAGTGTAAGTGTACTAGGGGTAGACCGAAACGTAGGTGGAAGAATTACTTCAAGACTGATCAGTAGCTTTTGGGTGGAGGTAAGCGATTGGTGGTTTCAGCTTCGATCCTTCGGGTTCTCTAATCACTTTATTATAATTGAGTATTTCTTTAATCATTTATTTATTGTTATTTACAACTGTATAACATATATGCAACAAGTAAATTTGCTGTAGTTTACATGGTGACATGGTACAAACATGTGGAGAATCTACCCATTGATAGAATTCCAATAACATTTCTAGAGAAGATCCCGAGGAAATCTTCTTTTCAGACACCTGGGATGATTATTAGGTAATGAAGGAGAAGCCAGGTTAGAAATAAGTCGATTTGGGTGGTTGGGAAGTTTATCATGGAAGGAATGGTTTCTAGTTTTGGCCAAATCGGCAACATATGGGAAATTGAGGTCATAATGGATGACTTGATTTGTGACAAAGTAAGGAGCGTTAAGGATTTTGGACTGTAAGGATTGGATTCGGGAGGATTTTGATGGTTTAGTGAAGCCCCAAAGCTCAACTTCGATGTTCAGATAGGCCTTATAATAGTCGTATAGATCAGTCTTTTTTAATGGATTGGCAATTTAGACTGTTTGTCTAGTAAATGTTGTAATAGTCGAAATCGACGAGCAGTTTCCTGTCTATTCAGTCTTGTATGAGGATTCCATGTCAGTCATTTGTCGAGATGTAGTCCTTAGTAACGGATCTGTTCGACAGAAATAAGTGGGGTATTATTAAAGGATACTGTTGGGCAAGAGGTCATTGGTTTACGACGAAGGGTAAATGTGATGTGGTGGGATTTATTGGAATTAATTTTAATTTAATTTATAATTGAGTATTAAAATTATATTTAAGTGAAAATAAATTAAGAACAAATGATGCTTTCTTTATGATAGAGAAAGTGGGGACTACAATGGACAGAACCTCAATTAAGATAATCTAGGAAGAGATGAGAATAGAGGATTAGAATCAATTAAGAACCTCCGGTCGCCATTCAATTCAATTTGTAGCTGCAATTAGAGTGAGTAACCATTTCTAGATCCGTTATCGTAAAGGGAACGCATCCAAATGCACA
>NW_027115494.1:76279-79638 GCF_000696795.3 Halyomorpha halys | reverse complement strand
AAAATAAATAAAACTACATTGATAAAAACAACTAAGGAACTGTGCCTCGAAATAAATACGGATAAAAGAAACTATATGGTTAGCAGTAGAAACGGTATCAATTTCGGTTATGTATTTATTTATTTGCTTAGTTCTTAGGTGCCGTTTACAACTACAGGGTTAGAGGCACTGTATTCTGGATTTCGTGGTTACATTTCTCGATACAGGCTGTTCTCCTTTAAGAACTTGAACAAATTATTCCAATTTTCTGGCAGTAAGGCTTGACGCTGTCCCCGGAGGCCAAAAGACGTTCTTGATGATTCCAGATGCGAACAGTGTTCCAGGATATGCTCCATCGTAAGGGAACATTTCCAACTATAACATGTCGGTGAAGGATTTCTTTCAAGAAGGTGCTTGTGTGTTAATCTTGTATGTCCGATCCTGAGTCGGATTATGATGGATTGTTCACGGCGATTTTCGATGATTGGCGGTAGAGGTTGAGTATCACCAATTATTGTCTTCATTTTATTTGTTTCAGGTACCTTGGACCAAAAACAGCTCCATGCTTCTCTGAATTGGGTCAGAACCGATTTATGGTAATCATACAGCGTCAAGTTACAATCAGGCACTGGAAATATGGTGCATGCTTCTGTGGCAGCTGTGTCAGCCAGATCGTATATTAGGCTATATAGCAGGGAATATACTTAAACAGGAAAACTTCAATTTCGAAATAATTTAGCTCACGCCTTCTTTCCACAAACTTAAATGTTAAATTTTACAAAATAATTATGGTTTCTATTGTTCATTATGGATGCGAAACGTAGTCTCTTACACCATGCTCGGAATAGTGCCTTAAGTTTTTGAAAAAAAAAATGTATTGCCTAAAATATTCGGATCGAAGAAAGATGAGTTACCTAAGAATTTATAAGGTTAAACAACGCTGAATTGAGAGAACTGCATTGCGGCCAATATGACTGGTCAGTAATGTTATAGGGCTTAGTAGCGAAGAAATTCATAAATTAATAAGCACAGATCTGATGGGAAAGTGTACTAGGGGTAGACCGAAACGTAGGTGGGAGAATTAATTCATGACTGATCTTGTGGAGTAGGTTTTGGACGGAGGTTAGCGATTGGTGGTTTCAGTTGTTCGATTGAAGGTTCAACGAACCTCTAGGTTCTCTAATCACTTTATTATAATTGAGTATTTTTTTTAAATAATTTATTTATTGTCATTTACAACTGTACAACATATATACAACAAGTAAATTTGCTGTAGGTGAGATAGTGATATGATACAAACATGTGGAGAATCTACCCATTGATAGACCTCCAATAACATTTGTAGAGAAGATCTCGAGGCCATCTTCTTTTCAGACGCCTAGGAGAATTATTAGGTAATGAAGGAGAAGCCAGGTTAGAAATAAGTGGATTTGGGTGGTTGGAAAGTTTTCCATGGAAGGAATGGTATCTGGTTTTGGTCAAATCGGTAACATATGGGACATTGAGGTCATGATGGATGACTTGATTTGTGACAAAGTAAGGAGCCTTAAGGATTTTGCACTGTAAGGATTGGATTCCGGAGGAATTTGATGGTTTAGTGGAGCCCCAAAGTACAAACTCCGTATGTCCAGATAGGTCTTATAATAGTCATGTAGATCAGTCTTTTGTAATGGATTGGCAATTTAGACCGTTTGTATAGTAAATGTTGTAATAGTCGAAATCGACGAGCAGTTTCCTGTCTTTTCAGTCTTGTATGGGGATTACATGTCAGTAGTTTTTCTAGATGTAGTCCTAAGTAACGGATCTGTTCGAGAGGAATAAGTGGGGTATTATTAAAGGATGTCATTGGTTTACGACGAAGGGTAAATGTGATTTGGTGGGATTTATTGGAATGAATTTTAATCCTCCAATTTATAATTGAATATTAAAATTATATTTAAGACAGGTGAATAAACATTTATGTGAAAATAAATTAAGAACAAATGATGCTTTCTTTATGATAGAGAAAGTGGAGACTACAATGGACAGAACCTCAATTAAGATAATCTAGGAAGAGATGAGAATAGAGGATTAGAATCAATTAAGAACCTCCGGTCGCCATTCAATTCAATTTGTAGCTGCAATTAGAGTGAGTAACCATTTCTAGATCCGTTATCGTAAAGGGAACGCATCCAAATGCACAGATGTCTTAAGGAAATGCACATTTCCAAGGAATAATAAATTTTGCAAATGTTTGTTAGAAACATTAAAGTTTTGAAAACCATTAATAAAATGAATAATGAATAAAAAAGTATATTTTTTTCGGCGAATATAATTTTGTATTATAAATGGGAATAATATCGTGAAAATTATGTTGAAATAAATTTAATGAGATAACACTTTTTTTTTAAATATTGAAATAAAAAATAAAATAAATCCCGAATCACATATACCCTTCTTTGTAAACCTACTTCTTTCCATACATCTAGACAAACAACTTACTGCCAATCCCCAAACGAGAATGGAAGGATAGAAAACTACACGTAGATTTAGACTACTACAACACTTACTAGACAAACGGTCTAACCTTCTATTACAAGTACTCATCCACATGGCTATAATAAACCTATTTGGAAGTACGGAGTAGATCTTAAGGGTTCCATCGCATTGCTTAAAATAAAAAATTCTTCATAAAATCCTTCCTGCTTCTTACTTAGACACAAATATTATCATCCATGAAGACCTTAATGTTCAACATGTAGCCGATCTAGCCCGAAACCCTTTTTTTCTAACTTTGATTCCTCTTCTATTCCCTCGTGACAACCCTCCGGGACGACTGAAAATAAGATGGCCTCGAAACCTTCTAATGTAAGCAATGTAATGTTATTAGAGTTTTGCCAATGCTTGGTTTCTCAACAAGTCTGTATCGATGCCAATTTAATAAATTTACTGTATTACATTGTAATAATTTTATAATACTTTTGTTAGTAATTAATAATATTATAATTTTGTTTTATAAATGCACTCTACACCGTCTATACAGCTGACATCCTAACACCTCCTTACACTATCCTTACCACGTATGCTGATACATGTGTGCTCACTGTTAGTAATAACCCTTTGATTGCATCCTAAACTCTCCAGTCCCATATTACAACCCTCGAAGAATGGTGTCGAAATTGTAGGATAAAAATAAATCCCAACAAATCACATTTACTCTTCTTCGTAAACCTGCCGACTGCCCTACAGTATACTTTAATAATGTGGTTCTTGCCTCTTTTGAACAGGTTTGTTATCTTGGACTACATCTTGACAAACGACTAACCTGGAATCCTCACACAAGACTGAAAAGACAGGAAACTGCACGCACATTCCAACTATTACAGCACTCACTAGACAAA
>NW_027115494.1:74512-76229 GCF_000696795.3 Halyomorpha halys | reverse complement strand
TAACCTGGAATCCTCACACAAGACTGAAAAGACAGGAAACTGCACGCACATTCCAACTATTACAGCACTCACTAGACAAAAGGTCTAAACTTCCAACTCATTACAAAAGACTGATCTACATGACAATAATAAGGGCCATCTGGACATACGGAGTTGAGCTTTGGGGCTCCACTAAACCTTTGAATTCCTCTCGTATCCAATCTTTACAATCCAATATCCTTCGTAAAATCCTCAAAGCTCCTTATTTTGTTACTAATAAAACCATAAAGACCTAAATGTTCCTTATGTAACCGATCTAGTCTGAACCCGATATGATTCTTCCATTATAAACTCCCTAACCACCCAAACCCACTAGTTTCTAACCCTGCTTCCTCTTCCATTCCTGGCAATCCTCCGAGACGCCAGAAAAGAAAAGCCATCTTCTTGATCGTGACCTTATATTGTAAAATGTTTTTAGAGTTCTACTACTGGGTAATTTCCCTACATGCTGTATTATATCATGATAATTATGTCATTATGATCAAATTTGCTAGTTGTATTTTTTATACAGTTGTAAATATCAATAAATAAAAAAAATAAATAAATGCACTACATCCGCTGATCTCGATTGGTGTCTACACATTCGAAACGGTCCAACGATTTGTTTATCTAGGCTCTCAAGAAAATTCCAACAACGATGGGTCAGAAGAAATATTCAAGAGGATCCTGGTGGCAAATAAATGTTATTTTGGCTTGAGGCGGTACCTAAGTTATCGCCTAATCTTCACGAAAACAAAAGCGACTCCGTACAAGACGTTGATTCGTCCTGTCCTAACATATGGAGCGGATACGTGAAGCTTCTTCAAAAGAGATGAAAGCAAGCCCCTGGTCTTCGAAAGAAGAGTATTTCATCGCATTTATGGATCTGTGCGCTCAGGTAACCATTTGAGAAGGGGGAGTAATACAGAACTAGCCGCCATACATAATGATAGGGCGTAGTCCGATTAATTAGAATACAGCGTCTACAATGGGCGGGTCATGTAGTCAGGATTAAAGTAGCTCAATCAGAAAAATTATGTTGACCCGTCCAGAAAGAAAAAGAAGAGTTAGAATACCTAGATTGCGCTGGATAATCGAGCTCTTCTTGGACTGGCTAAGTGGAGAGCAGCTGCAAGCGAGAGAGAGTTTCAACCAATGGGGGAGACTAATTAATGAGACTAAGACTCAGCGATGAGTTGTAGCACCCTTGATGATGATAATAATTTTGGTTATTTAAAAATATTAACGGGGGGGGGGGGTGTTGGTAGCAGCGTGGTACCGCGCCTGTCTGCCAACCCATAGATTGTAAGTTCGAGCTCGCCCCTACCCGGGATTGTTTTAAGCAAAAAATTATGCAATACTCACTCACAATCTCCCCCCGGTCATTTTTTAGCCAATGGGTGGCACTCACAAAATAAGTGTGGAAGTGACGGACCCACCCTATGAAAACCACGTCAGGAAACGCGCGATGTATTTCTTAAGTACATCGCGCGAAGCCTTAGACCTCCACGGTCTGTCAAGCCAATGAATATAAGTTAAGTATTGGCGAAAGCAAAATGTAAATTAAGAACAAATGATGCTTTCTTTATGATAGAGAAAGTGGAGACTACAATGGACAGAACCTCAATTAAGATAATCTAGGAAGAGATGAGAATAGAGGATTAGAATCAATTAAGAACCTCCGGTCGCCATTCAATTC
>NW_027115494.1:64040-71747 GCF_000696795.3 Halyomorpha halys | reverse complement strand
AAAAGACAGGAAACTGCACGCAGATTTCGACTATTACAGCACTTACTAGACAAACGGTCCAAAATCATTCGTAAAATCCTCAAAGCTTCTTATTTTGTTACTAATAAAACCATAAAGACCTAAATGTTCCTGATGTAACCGATCTAGTCTGAACCCGACATCATTCCTTCCATTATAAACTCCCTAACCACCCAAACCCACTAGTTTCCAACCCTGCTTCATCTTCCGTTCCTGGCAATCCTCCGAGACGCCAGAAATGAAGATGGCTTCGTAACCTTATATTGTAAAATGTTTTAGAGTCCTACTACTGGGTAATTTCCCTACATGGTGTATTATATCATGATAATTATGTCATTATGATCAAATTTGCTTGTATTTTTTATACAGTTGTAAATATCAATAAATAAATAATAAATGCACTACATCCGCTGATCTCGATTGGTGGTGTCAACACATTCGAAACGGTCCAACGATTTGTTTATCTAGGCTCTCAAGAAAATTCCAACAACGATGGGTCAGAAGAAATATTCAAGAGGATCCTGGCGGCAAATAAATGTTATTTTGGCTTGCGGCGGTACCTAAGTTATCGCCTAATCTTCACGAAAACAAAAGCGACTCTGTACAAGACGTTGATTCGTCCTGTCCTAACATATGGAGCGGATACGTGAAGCTTCTTCAAAAGAGATGAAAGCAAGCTACTGGTCTTTGAAAGAAGAGCACTTCGTCGCATTTATGGATCTGTGCGCTCAGGTAACCATTTGAGAAGGCGGAGTAATACAGAACTAGCCGCCATACATAATGATACGGACGTAGTCCGATTAATTAGAAACGCGCGATGTATTTCTTAAGTACATTGCGCGAAGGCTTGGACATCCACGGTCTGTCGCGCCAATGAAAAAAAAAATATTAACAGTTCATATTTTTAGCAATCATGAACAATAGAAACATACAAAATATTATATAGTTTTATGAGTAAATAAAAGGGGAAAAAGAATAATAGAAATATATCATTCTTACGGAATAAGCCGAGACGATACGATCTTTCCCGATTGCATCACGACTGCCATATATTTTTTTAAACTGTTCGTTATTTCAACCCCGAGAAACCCTAAATTACAAATTTCTGTAGTAACAGACAAATTAAAATTTGTTGTTCATAATTTTCGCAGTTCTTGAACTTAGATTAAAAAGAAAAAAATAGCTACAACTTTAACATGAGCTTACTAATATACAGAAATTTTAGGAAATTATGTAGGGTGGTACGTGAAAATTGTCTGATTTTTCTACTATAATATTTGTAATGAACAAAGTTTTGACCATTGCTTCTCTCCTCAGGATAGAACCTGCCGAGAGCAGTGAGGTAACCAAGTGAGTGAGAGATAAAGACAGTGCGATGGTCCCCAATTCCTCCTTCACTTGAATTCTATTAACTTGAAGATTCCATTAATGATGAAATCCACTTAAACGGATTAAATGACATATTTATGAGGGTTCCTCTTCGTTACGTGAAAACACGGGAATTTAATTCGGGAGTTTCCTCCCTTCAGGGCTTTGCTCCTTTGGGTAATCGATACAAATTAAAGGGTGGGCCAAATATCTCAGGTGGATAATCACATATTTATTCTTATTGTAATTGATTATTTTATTTTTTTCTTCATCATTTATGTTTTGGTTTTTTTCTTGCTATTTTTATTATATTTTTACCATTATAATATACCGGTTGAGAAATATTTAGTTATTTCTATAAGGGTTTATAAACCCTTACAGCCACCGGGCTACCCTTAGAGACAAAAATGTGACCTGGCGCTGGATAAGAGGCAAGGACTGTTGCCGATATCTAGGACGGAGGCAGCACTTATCTAAGGAGTGCTCAATAATGCCTTCCTCTCTTATGAATCATCACTAGGACTAATTCCTGTCTGCAAGGCTACTCATTTTTTGCCTGTAGTGCAATATGAATACACTAAGTAAAACAATAAAAGAGTAAATTAAAGAAAAAAAAATGATATATAGAAAAAAAAAATTTAAGTGCCCAATTAAGGAAAAAAACTTCGACTTTCCAACTGTCTATAATATTTCTACATTACGACTCTTATTTCCGAAAATATTTTTTAACTTATCTATTAGATTTACCAACTTATTCTTTGATAGTTCATATTTATCCATTCTTCATAACTGATAAAAATGTCAGAAAGTTAATTATTTCAAATTAACAAAATTACAGCCACTTTCAAGAAACATTTTTTGGAAATTCGTCAGTAAAGTATCTATTATCGATCTATCTATTATCGACTGACTATTTTAACAAGGATGTGACCTAACTGATATTAAATGTCACTTAATTGTACAATGATATATCGATTTTAACCAAAATCGTTGGAGCCATTTTCCAGAAAATTTTAAACAAGTGTAAAATCGATCATATAAAGTAGCTCTCCCAGTTGGTTGATTTTAACGAAGAGTTACTGCGACAAACAAGAAATAACAAAATGAACTTCAGTACTTCAATAGTCTTTTTTTTCTAGTCTGTTCATAGACCCACAAAAAATTTTGCGAGACGGTTGTTTGGAGTCAAGAAACCTCAGAAGGTTTATTTTCGACAAAAACTAGAATTCTAAATTCTTCAATACTCCTCCTCACTATATATTACACATATAGGTAAGTGAATTAATAATATTTTAATTCGCTTTTAAACTACATATTTACAAGTACATCTTATCAGAGTACAAGAGCCGGGGTGAAAAAAGGCAGTTTTTTGTATTTTGAGGTTTATCATCATAGGAGTAGCAGTTTTTATTAAGACTTTGTGAATTTATTTTGGAAGATATCATAGAAACTAATACTCCTACGAAGATATACTTCATAAACTACTATATTTAATATTTAACTAACTTTAATTTGAGTGCTGGCAGACATCTGTACGTCTTATGACTCCTAAGATACATTTTTTCATAAAACAAATGTTTGGTCCTAAACTCGTAAGTAGATACACACTATGAACTACTTTATGGCACATTAAATTAGCATTAATTTGATTGCTAATAGACATCTGTAGGTCGCATTGGTTTTGAGATATAGATTTCTCAAAATAAATTCACTAACTACTGATTTTTCAGTGCATTCTTAATGAATTTTGCAATTTAAAAAGCTATATCATAAAATAAATTTCTCTTAGGTTTTTTAGTGTTGTTGGTAATTTTAAAAGTATAGAGCTCCGAATGAAAATATTTTTTTAACGTTTTGTAGCAGCCGCCATTTTGTATCCCCCCTTCCTATACTAGGCTGAATCTCAATTTTGACTAGTAATTATACATATTTTTGATTAAAGTAATAAAAAATTGGGGTGAAATAACTGGCCTTTTACTATCAGGATATCCACGAAGCACAATGAATTTTATCAACATTTGAACTATCAAAATTATGTCAGGTATGAATAAATTTTTATGGATTAGCATTTGGAGATTGCAATTAAGTCTCTTTAGTTAAGTTCTGCTGAATCCGGACATATAGTGGGCTTAAATAGAGAATAGGTCGATAAATTCCAATTTAACTTTATTTACCATATATACGAGTATTTATGGTCTTGAAGATCACTAAATTAACTGTGCAAGTTAATAGGACATTAGCATAAAAAAATTAAAATGAGAAAGATATATATAATGGCCACAATGTTCCTTATCTTCACTTTCCTTGAATAGTGGCATAACTGAAAAAAATAAAATTAAAATAAAGGTTATGAATTAACTCTAGTCTTCAGTACAATCTATGTAATATCTCAAACAAACAATAAATTTATTTTTTTTTTTTGTCACATGTGCCACTATTTAAACGAAGTAGCCATATGTAGCCCAATTGGCCAAACCGGATATCAATCCTTCTGTAATAAACTCCCAAACTCTTATTTCTAACCTTGCTTCCTCCTCAATTTCCGATAACACTTCAAGACTTCTGAAAAGAAGATGGCCGCGATACCTAACATTTAAAAATTTAAAAGTTTAAATTTAAAGTTCTATCAACAGATAGTTTCTTAACGGGTATGAACATAACATTGCATCATAATTCACAGCACGTTACTAGTTATATTTTTTAGTTAACAAAGTTGTAAATTTCAATATAAATAAATTAAAAAAAAACAAATTAAACTGATGGTCATTCTTCAATTTTTACAATAGATACCAAAAGATCATAATGTTTCATTAAATGAATGAAAATAACCTTTTTTTTCAAAGAAAGATTCTAGTTCGGTTACGGTAACGAGATGTTTCGAGACTTACAGTTATTTTCGTGTAACTGTTATTTTCGAGTAACTGTTATTTCCTTTGTCTGAACAGGAAGTCCTCTTATTGCATTGTGCATATTTTTCAGATATATACATTTAATGAATGCCCTGATGATACCAGAATCGGCCAAAAATTGGCTATATAATGTATTTTTTAATTTAATTTGGTACTAAAATAGTCTTTTTATCTGCTTATAAGTAAGATAAATCGAAATTGGTTAGAAATTATTTGTCTAGAATAATATGAAATACTTTGAAGGTAGGAATCAAAGTAAAAAAATTAATTTTTTTTTTTAAACATGTATTGATAAACACACGCCCCCCAAAAATCAGTAACTCGTAAATATTTTATTCAACTGCATAAAAAAAAAAAAAAGACAATCTAGGACAGTGCGCCATTTTGTAAAACTAAAGACTTTGGAATGCCATAAAACATGGTTGTATGAAATAACTAAAATATTTTTGAACCCTTTCCAATTTTTCTTATTAAAAATGTTTGTGCTTCAGTTTCCCTTAAATGTCTTAGTAATTTTACTAATTAAATATCAATAAATTAAATTATTATAAAACATAAATTAAATATTACTGTAATTAATATTACTAATTAAGTTGTAAAAGGTAACTGACTTTAAAGTTAAATAAATAAATAATTTAATTTAAAAAAAAATATATAAAAACCTTTTTATATAATATCCTTTGCCAAGGAATGCAGCCGGTATAAGCTACCTGGTCGTAAATGTTTCCAAATTCCATAATTAGTCAAATATCAATAATTAACAAACCATAATAAAATATTTTATAAAAATAAGTTATATACGAAAAAAATGAACACTAAACAGTATTTCAATCAATAAAATGTTAGAAAATGCACTTGTAACACAAAGATGTAACAGTATGGCACAGATATAACATTCAACTAGGCGAGCAAATAAGTGAACCTATCAGTGAACTTCATCCCCCAAAGCCTTAGTTAGGAATCAACGAGATAAACATATACACAAACTCTTTCCATTATTTGATCCTTTTAAAATGAATATTTAAATTATTTATTAATTATTAAAACGTTTAATATATAAAGTAAAATTACATACATAACATAATATATCTATATACGGTCTGAATGTTATCATTAAATAATTATAAAATTTAAGTATGGCTTTTTTGGGGGGAAGCGGGGTGGCACAGTACAACTAGCTCCAAGGATTTTTTGAAGTAGCTTGAATCCGGCTGTGGCATGTAGATATTTATTCTGTTATAGCTGTGAGTCAACCCTGTGATATTTGATATATAACATTTTTGGACGAATTTATTGATTCAATGCCTTTTTTGGGTTCAATAAAGAATAAAATAAAATGCAGGTTTAAAATTTAATTTGGACTACTTTTAATCAGTCTAATAACAAAATTATCCATGATGTTTATGTGATATGGTATATCACTGTATTTACTCAATCACGTTTAAATAAAAAAATAAATTAGTTCACTGATCTGAATGTATTATATATTAATTTCTTGTATGGAAAGCGGGGTAGCATACCCTTGTACAACCGTTGTTCAAGAAAGGGTAACTCCTCACAAAGTTCTGAATCGCCTGACCTTCAGGGGACATTTTTAAATTTGCATTTACTGTAGCACTATCGCATTATTAAGCTTTGCGTGACAGTTACTACAGTCCTTGTCGCGGTAATAACAGCTACTTATACTTCTTGTGACGCCTTATCTCTTGAGCTGTTTCAATTTTTTTTTTTACAAAAAAGTTTCTAGATTATTTTTTGAAGTGTAGTGTTTAGTCAGTGGTTCAAAATCAGCAAAAGAACATCTCGGAAGTGAAAACCAACCTTTAGTCTGGAATGACAATATAATATTCTTATTTTAATAAACGGTTTGACAGTCAAGAAATTGGGGACGAATGCTCAGTACCGTTTAGGAGCGATTAACCTGTACTCCACAATCAATTCCATACCTTCAATTAAAGACTATGTTTTTCTTTTTCAAAAACATTAATTGAAATCTTAGAGGCAGTTTTCGAATTGAATTTATAGAAATTTCGAGTGGTTGTTTATCTTCTTTCTTGAACTGAGGGTTTAATTTAAATGAATAAAGGTTTAAAACGTTATTCATGTGTGCGTGTGTGTGTGAGCAGGTGGCTCAGTGGTAAGTAATAACTAAGTTGTAAAGACTACTAACTCCAAGGAGCGGGATTTGAATCAGGCTGTAGTAGATAATTATTTTCTTAAGTCAGCCATATTGATTCAGGAGCTCTTCTAGATCCACCCTCATTAAAGTGGATATCCAAAAATATAAAAATCTGGCAGCCGTGCCTGAATCTGTGCAAATCACCTCCTAGTACAACCGTTGGTCTGGTAACAATACTTCCTTACAAACTACTGCACCCCTGACTCTTTACGGGTTGTAGCGATAAAGATTTAATTATTTTTTTATAAATATAAATTTTGTTTATACCAGTTGTGTATTTAACAAGTTTGATTACGTAATTTTGTAGTACTTTTGAATTATCTCTGATCCAGTATATTCTTATGCCAGAAAATGAGATATTTAATTAGCTACCTCTACTAGTTCTCATTCCATTAGAAATTTTCTATACAATATAAGAAATGACTTTTGGCTTTTTGATGTAGGAACTCTTAAGATCGGTACAATTTCTATAACAACGACAGACTTAACAAGCTTACATTTGGTTCTTGGCAGTTTTATACAAGTCGGAGTAAATCCGTCCAGGGTTCACGTTTCAAAGCATCTGTAGCGCACTGAAAGCTTAAATAAAGTCCCCTATTTAGATGGATTTAAGCTCAATACAGAACTAATGAGATTTTAATGACTAAATTATATTTTGACAGACTTAACAATTTCAATATACCAGTCACAAAAAAAAATAGTTGATTGGTACTTTTTTACTTCTATCAACTTTAATAACTGATTTTTACTGTGATTTTAAATGTGACTATACATTATATTATTTTATCATTATGTTATTTTATTTATTTTTTCTATACACATAGTTTGATTATGTTTATTTGTATTCTTATTTTATTTTATCTGGACATATGAAATTGAGCAATGGGGCTCCAATAACACATCCAATTCCTCTGGAATCCAATCCGTACAGTCCAAAATCCTTCGTAAAATCCTTAATGCTCCTCACTTTGTTACAAATCAAATCACCCATTAGGACCTCATTGTCCTCTATGTTGCCGATTTGGCCAGAACCAGATACCATTCCTTCCATAATAAACTTCCCAACCACCCAAACGAACTCCTTTCTAACCTGGCATCTCCTTCACTGCCTAATAATCCTCCTAGGCGTCTGAAAAGAAGATGGCCTCGAGATCGACTCTTTTAGAAATGTTTTTGGAGCTCTATCAATGGGTAGATTCTCCACATGTTTGTATCATGTCATAATATCACTTA
>NW_027115494.1:61384-63916 GCF_000696795.3 Halyomorpha halys | reverse complement strand
TTGTCCACAACTGTGCGGCAGATTGTAATATCTATCAATAAATAAAAAGTATTATTAAAAAAAAAATATATTCATTATTAACAACCCTAAATATGTATTTTTATATTATCAGAAAAACATAAATTTTTTGTTCAATATATTTTCCACTTCTCGTCTTAAGATTTTTTAAATAAAAAAAATAGCCATAACTTAAACCAACCAATCTACAAAAAACTTGGGGACGAATGAAGGGTAGTAAGTGAAAATTGTGTCCTGTGCGTACCGCACAATAATATTTAGTTGTACAGTACTGTTTCGGAATTCTATTAGTCCGATCAAACTAAACAATCTGATTGAAGGTAACAGAATGATGCCGTTTTTATAAACAACGGTGAAAGATTTCATCATGACTTAAGCCACCGAGGTTGCAGGTGACACATATCGGTTTCAAGGGTACAGCGTGAAAGACTGCGTCAATCCCCGTTATTCTGCAGTCATTGTATAAGTGATATTTAAATTCAATGGCTGTGGACTTCCAAATGATCACACAAAACATCTGAATTCCCAATTCGCGACATTTCACTTTTATTTTTGCCCTTGGCTATCACTCACAAAATGGAACCATGTAGTGAGACTGACTCTGTGGTGGCTTTAATAAGCTTCAATTCTAGAGTTTGGAGACATCTTCACATCGTTTGTAGGAGCAGTAGGTTTCAATAATATTAGCCACAATAAATTCACAAGCAATTAATTTGTAGATATTTGGAACAAAAAATATGCTGCTATTTGAAAAACAGTATCACAGATCCAATTTAACTTAATCATACAGTCACAACTTATGCCTATCACCTGTAGATGACACAACTTTAAAACTGAATAAAAAATAAGCGAATATCTTTAGCTACTCCAGTGCACCAGGATAGTTTCAATTAAGCTTTTTAAAATAAATAAAAATTCGTCTATTATCATAATCTTACTCGCGAACAGCCAAGTTTCAGTAACATACATGATTCACAATTTATATTATTCTAATTATGGAACGAAAAATGTAAAGTAGAAACGATAAATTCACATTATTTCAATTGAATATGCATTTTCACCAAATACATGCATTTTTAGAAAAAGTATAGTAAATTATAGTTATGATCCACAACTCAATATTATGTGTCAGGTGACACTCATGTCAAACCCATTAAAAAAATTGTTTATGTAAAATTCAAATTTTTGTGCAAATTAGTCTCAGCTCAATTAGGAACAATAGGGAGATAAAAAAAAATTTAATTGGGATCTTAAAGACATTAAAGAGTTAAAAAGATCTTTATTAGGGCTCATATTTCATCATTTTTTAGCACATGTTTAATTTTTTTTTTAATAATAATACTTTTTATTTATTGATAGATATTACAATCTACCACACAGTTGTGGGCAATAGGTAATAGTGATGAATGATCTCATCACGTTTCAAAGCATCTGTAGCGCACTGAAAGCTTAAATAAAGTCCCCTATTTAGATGGATTTAAGCTCAATACAGAACTAATGAGATTTTAAACTCCCAAACTCTTATTTCTAACCTTGCTTCCTCCTCAATTTCCGATAACACTTCAAGACTTCTGAAAAGAAGATGGCCGCGATACCTAACATTTAAAAATTTAAAAGTTTAAATTTAAAGTTCTATCAACAGATAGTTTCTTAACGGGTATGAACATAACATTGCATCATAATTCACAGCACGTTACTAGTTATATTTTTTAGTTAACAAAGTTGTAAATTTCAATATAAATAAATTAAAAAAAAACAAATTAAACTGATGGTCATTCTTCAATTTTTACAATAGATACCAAAAGATCATAATGTTTCATTAAATGAATGAAAATAACCTTTTTTTTCAAAGAAAGATTCTAGTTCGGTTACGGTAACGAGATGTTTCGAGACTTACAGTTATTTTCGTGTAACTGTTATTTTCGAGTAACTGTTATTTCCTTTGTCTGAACAGGAAGTCCTCTTATTGCATTGTGCATATTTTTCAGATATATACATTTAATGAATGCCCTGATGATACCAGAATCGGCCAAAAATTGGCTATATAATGTATTTTTTAATTTAATTTGGTACTAAAATAGTCTTTTTATCTGCTTATAAGTAAGATAAATCGAAATTGGTTAGAAATTATTTGTCTAGAATAATATGAAATACTTTGAAGGTAGGAATCAAAGTAAAAAAATTAATTTTTTTTTTTAAACATGTATTGATAAACACACGCCCCCCAAAAATCAGTAACTCGTAAATATTTTATTCAACTGCATAAAAAAAAAAAAAAGACAATCTAGGACAGTGCGCCATTTTGTAAAACTAAAGACTTTGGAATGCCATAAAACATGGTTGTATGAAATAACTAAAATATTTTTGAACCCTTTCCAATTTTTCTTATTAAAAATGTTTGTGCTTCAGTTTCCCTTAAATGTCTTAGTAATTTTACTAATTAAATATCAATAAATTAAATTATTATAAAACATAAATTAAATATTACTGTAATTAATATTACTAATTAAGTTG
>NW_027115494.1:55758-58354 GCF_000696795.3 Halyomorpha halys | reverse complement strand
AAAATAAAATAAAAAAAACTCTCTTAAAATATATACAAACAGAAGAATAAACAAAATGAACATAAAATAAAATAAAATAAAAAAAACTCTCTTAAAATATATACAAACAGAAGAATAAACAAAATGAACATAACCAAACTATCTGCATGAAAAATAAATAAATAAAATAACATAATGATAAAATAATCATGTTTAATTTATTTTTTTAAGGATATAGAGCACTTAATGAAAATTTTTCAAGAATATTATAATTTTCTTAAATAAAAAGAACTTTGCACCTTAAATTATTTAATATTTACTTTACTTTTTTTACAATTAAGAAAAGATTGAACCATTTTTTTTTCTAAAAAGAATTTTTTTTTTGTATTCAGCCATCATTTTCTATTCTCCCTAACGATAGTTAGTAGAGCCATGAATTTTGACTTTTAATTAATAGTAATAAAAATATGGGGGCAAAACAACTTCATTTTTTTTCGAATATCAGTCTTATACACTCACGACGGTTGGAGTGATTGATTTTTGTTATGGCGTGTTGCGATTTAGGACCTACGAAATTAAAGAAGCTCTGCTTTAAAATCCACTCATTAATGTTTCACGTTCCAATTGGAGTGGAACGGTTGTGGTAATATATTCGGCAGTAGTCACCTTAAAAACCGCTTAGAGTCCATAATCTTTAACTATTCTAGGACTAATGAAACAATAGTTAATTTACACCCAACCATATTAGATACGATACGACCCACTTGCCGATCCGGAAGTGCTGAAGTGGGAACAAAAATATATAACTAACAAAAGGAGGTCGATAACCCGAAACAAGACCCGACGTCAAAGCGTTGCCAACAACAATGCAATGCCATCAATATCCTACGTCAATCGTACGAGGCTACAACATGAGACATTGTCGTGCCTGAATAAGAGTCAGGAGGAGACGTGTCGATCTTAAGGAGGTGCCAAGTCAAACATGATCGATAATAGACTCGAGAGCCTTCCTGCTAGTATTGAAGTATATAAACCAAATATCTTTGTATCAGGAAATCTATGAACTGATTGAAACGTTGAAACGAACAATTCAAATCAATTTTTTATTAGTTTATTGTAAAATAGACATACACCTATTTAATGAAACTTAAAACATATAGTTCACAAATATAAATATTTTTTTTTTATTTATTGATATTTACAACTGTATAAAAAATACAACGAGTAAATTTGATCATAATGACAATGATATGATACAGCATGTAGATAATTACCCAGTAGTAGAACTCTAAAAACATTTTACGTATAAGGTCACGAGGCCATCTTCTTTTCAGAGACCTCGGAGGATTGCCAGAAATGGAAGAGGAAGAAAGGTTAGAAACTAGTGGGTTTGGGTGGTTAGGGAGTTTATTATGGAAGGAATCATATCCGGGTTCGGGCTAGATCGGTTACATAAGGAACATTTAGCTCTTTATAGATGGCTTTTATTAGTAAAAAAATAAGGAGCATTGAAGATTTTACGAAGGATTTTGGATTGTAAGGATTGGATACGAGAGGAATTCAAAGGTTTAATGGAGCCCCAAAGCTCAACTCCGCATCTCCAGATTGGCCTTTTTATTGTCATGTAGATCAGTCTTTTGTAATGAGTTGGAAGTTTAGACCTTTTGTCTAGTGAGTGCTGTAATAGTCGGAATCTGCGTGCAGTTTCTTGTCTTTTCAGTCTTGTGTGAGGATTCCAGGTTAGTCGTTTGTCAAGATATAGTCCAATATAACGAATCTGTTCTACAGAGGTAAGAGGCACATTAATAAAGTATAATGTTGGGCAGTCGGCAGGTTTACGACGAAGAGTAAATGTGATTTGATGCGATTTGTTGGGATTTACTTTTATCCTCCAATTTCGACACCATTCTTCAAGGATTGTGATATGGAACTGGAGAGTTTGGGATGCAATCAAAGGATTATTACTAACTGTGAGCACATGTGTCATCAGCATACGTGGTAAGGATAGTGTTAGGAGTTGTTGGGATGTCAGCTGTATAGACGGTGTAGAGGATGGGACCGAGGATACTACAATATAAATATAAGACAAAAAAGCACTCAAAACCTGTACGTCAGACTACACAATCTCCATGTTACGTCAGTAACAGAACATTGCACACAGATTTACTCATACCTACTGTAGAAGACCAAATTAAAGAATCATACAAAACATTGTATGACAAACTCTATTAAAGTCTGGAGAGGTAGCACTACTACTATCATGCCGCTCCTGTCATTATAATTTTGCAGGATGTCACATTCGCTAGTTGTCTTCGATTTGACAGGTGTGAATTAATAAATAAAGTCAATAAAAGATCAAAAAATATATAAATGAACTTTTTTTGTTCAAAAGTAAACAGAAAAGTAACTCTAATTGAGCTTAGTTGAAACAACTATCATTGTTTTTCCATGGTTGTTATAATGATATTATTTGCACTTACCTACATCTTAAATATACAGTAAGGGGAAGCATTGTCATCCTAAATAAAAAAAACAAAACTGTTTTGAAGAGTACGAGGGTCGACTTCATCTCATTACAAATGATAAACGAGCATTACGTAACATATTATAATATATA
>NW_027115494.1:54047-55708 GCF_000696795.3 Halyomorpha halys | reverse complement strand
GTTATTACTAACTGTGAGCACACATGTGTCATCAGCATACGTGGTAAGGATAGTGTTAGGAGTTGTTGCGATGTCAGCTGTATAGACGGTGTAGAGGATAGGACCGAGAATACTACAATGTAATATAATATAAGCCCTCAAAACCTGTACGTCAGACTACACGATCTCCATGGTATATCAGTAACAGAACATTCCATACAGATTCACTCATACCTTCTGTAGAAGACCACATTAAAGAATCATATAAGACATTTCATGACAAACTCAATTATAGTCAGGAGGAGGTAGGTAGCACTGGCTACTATCATGCCACTCCTGTCATTGTAATTTTGCAGGATGTCACATTCGATCTGGAGACAGGTGTGAATTAATATATAAATATCAAAAATTGTATCCTTGTATAGTCTCAACACTTTTATTTCATCAATAGTCCAACGTTTCGGCCATCCTCAAGGACAATCTAAATATTTAATAGCTTATATTATATATTCATTTGTAACATTAAAACAACAATATTATCACTAATAATATAACATACCTTCAATACAAATTCTCACCTCACATAAAAATTTAAGATTTTTTTTTGCAGGCTATTCTGCCCATGTCATTAATAAGAAATATAATTCTCTAATAATTGACTTTTTCATAGGATGTGTTTAACTTATAATTAATGACCTGGGCAGAATAGCCTGCAAAAAAAATTTTAAATTTTGATGTGAGGTGAGAATTTGTATGGAAGGTATGTTATATTATATAGTGAATAATAATGTTATTGTAAATGTTTAAAAATGAAGATGTAATATAAGCTGTTAAATATTTAGATTGTCCTTGAGGATGGCCGAAACGTTGGACTATTGATGAAATAAAAGTGTTGAGACTATACAAGGATACAATTTTTGATATTTATATATTAATTCACACCTGTCTCAAGAAATTGAAAAAATATATTTAAATTAATATATAAAGTCAAAAAGATCAAAAAAGATATAAATGAAAAATTTTTGCTCACAATTAAAAAGAAAAGTAATTCTAATTGAGCTTAGTTGAAAAAACTATCATTGTTTTTCCATGGTTGTTATAATCACATTATTTCCACTTACCTAAATCTCAAATATACAGTAAGGGAAAGCATTGTCATCCTGAATAAAAAAAAAAAACTGTTTTGAAGAGTACGAGGATCTACTTCATCTCATTACAAATGATAAACGAGCATTACGTAACAGATTATAATATATAATATAATATTATTTTATATTTTTCTTAACAATTTATGAGCGCTATCAAATTATTTACTTCACCTTGACACAATTAAAGAATTAGCTTTAAATAGGATAAAAATAAATAACTTCAATCGAATAAAGCCTAGTGAAGTTGTACGCCTTCTGCGGTCGCCTATATTTAGAGACACGTGATTTTAGAGCTTTACACACGTGTCTGTCTGCACGCAATACTAAATTTGGACAGTTATGGATAGATATGTACGAGTTTTAACATATTCAATTTATCTAGTTTATTATATTGAATAGAATCTATAGATTCAATAATTTTTCTATAGACGAACTAAACCCCTGGGTTAGATTACTTTCTGTATATCGAGACGTATATCTGACGTACGAAATAACTCATTCGGAATGTTAACGTACATCTTTCGACACTTCATT
>NW_027115494.1:47711-48957 GCF_000696795.3 Halyomorpha halys | reverse complement strand
TTCTAAAACTATATATTAGTTTTTAATTTATTTGTTTCTTTTGTAAACTGATAGACTGCGATGAATATTATATATTTGGTTCGACTTCACATTAATTAATCTAATGATAACTTTTTTTAAATTTCTTCAACGGATCGAACATGGGTAGCGGATCACAGAAAAGGTAAGGTCTGAGAGAGTGGAATAGAGAGAATAAAATTATAAATATAAAAAAAAATATTAAAATAAAACAGTGGTGATTGTAAAAGGAAAAGGTAGGGGAAAAAATTGTAGTTAAATGATGTGAATATATGTATTAATTGGAGAAAATGATCGGGGGAGGCGGTGGGGAGGTACGGTCTGTAAAAAGATCATAAATGAACAAAATAAAATATTCATGCCGACGTTTTGACCTGAGTTTCAGTTCTTCATCAGGGCTATGTAACAAAAAGAGATAACAACCATCATTTAAAAAAACATAAAATTAAAAAGAAATAGCATACTAACAAATTTGAAAAACATGGAAAATATTGAATTGAATAATTCAAAATAGTTTATTGATAACCTTGGTATTAGGCAGTAGCAGATTGATAACAATGAAAAATTATTTCCAATTTTGTTAGTATACTATTTCTTTTCAACTTTATGTTTTTCTAAATGATGGTTGTAATCTCTTTTTGCTCTATATCCCTGATGAAGACCTGAAACTCAGGTCAAAACGTCGGCATGAATACCCCGACCATCTCCTCCAATTGTTAATCTACGGTCAACTACACCTGATTATGAATATATGTATATATGACCGATCATATATTGGTTGCCATGCTGTGTATTGTAGCACCACAATCTCTTATACCACATTCGTTTCCCGGTAGATTTGGTACAACTCTAAATTGAGCATTATGTTAAATATTGCCATAATAATGTTTTAGATAAAGCCCATTTATTGTAGCCCATACGCAGAACTTTTATTTACGAAAACCAAATTAATATATTCGACTTCACTACCAGCGATAGCCAAGTTCGTAAGTATCCTTTGTTCAAAGACCAGGGGAGTCGACATTGAAACAAATAAAGCAAGAAGATTCAGTTAAGAAAAAAATAGAGGATACTTCATTGAGATGAATCTCGTTAGGAAAATACAGCGAAAGATATTAAAGCAAGAACTAAAGCCCTGGGTTAGATTACTTTCTGTATATCGAGACGTATATCTGACGTACGAAATAACTCATTCGGAATGTTAACGTACATCTTTCGACACTTCATT
>NW_027115494.1:45676-47281 GCF_000696795.3 Halyomorpha halys | reverse complement strand
AATTGAGCATTATGTTAAATATTGCCATAATAATGTTTGAGAGATTTATTATTATTATTGTTCACACGCAGAACTTTTATTTACGAAAGGCAAATTAATACATTTGACTTCACTACCAGCGATGGGCAAGTTCTTAAGTATCCTTTGTTCAAGGACTATTCCATATACCGGGAGTGCACATTGAAACAAATAAAGCAAGAAGAAGATTCAGTTAAGAAAAAATAGAGGATACTTCATTGAGATGAATCTCGTTAGGAAAATACAGCGAAAGATATTAAAGCAAGAGGAAGAGATCGTATTAACACTCTCAGGGACGTTGGGACTTTCGGCTGCTTCCATTCAACTTAAAAACAAAGGGACTTGACAAAAGTCCTATTCAGAGAGATCGTGGACTTAGTCAGGTGTCCTTAGCTTAGGTCGTCAATGAGTAACCACTTCTTCAGTATTACCTAGGTCACCTGCAAGGTAATCAACTTAGTCAGTGACTGACGTGGAAAGCAGGTACTGAGACCTTCAACTGTTTGTGGTGTCAAGCAACGCGAAAAAAAATGTCTACTAGCAACAAAGCCCCTATTTAGAGAATTTTTGAGTTGGTTTAGTAAAACTGATGGTTAATTATCTAAAATAATAAATCTTTGTTACCAAGGAAACATTGATCTTCACTCGTAATTTCAGGTTTTACAGTTCTATTTATTTATTTGTTAGTTTTTTATCATCGGACCACCTTGGAGGATTTTACACTGCTATAATAACCATTATTTCATTGGTATTTACAACTGTATTTACATAAACATACACCAGTGAATTTTATGTAAGATCATAATGACATGATACACAAGTGTAGAGAATCTACTCTAATTATAACAAATTCGATATGTTTTTAACAATTGCTATTGTAAGGTTTACAAAATGCAACTAACAATTTTATAATTATTGCATTTGGCGGTCGAGTGTGATTCTAACCAAATCACCTCCTTGCACAACGTTGGCCTAGCAACAATACTTCCTTACAAAGTACTGAACCCATCATGGGTTGTAGTGGTACAGATTTTATTTTGTATTTTTATGGTGGTGATTTAATTTTAATTATTTGTTTTATTATAATAAATGTATTACTGAAAAATAATTTACCAACAGTTAAGAGTTAACCGTCGATTACAACTTACAACGAAATCCAACTTCTTTTCGAGGAATGAATCTCACACTAATGCAAGCTATACATTATGATGTAAAGTCTGTATTTATTTATTATAATTGTTATTTACTTTCTTTTTCCTAAATTCATTTTTTCACTATATAAGTCAGTTTGTATTTATTTTAATAACGCTAAAATTAATTAGTTTTCTTTTGTTTCTTTCATTGTTTAGTTGGATATATATATTAATTAATATTTGTTTTATACGTTGTTTTGATTTTTTTTACTACCTTATTTTTATTAATTAAAGTTAGCTGATGATTATAAATCGTTAAGGGTATATGTATAGTAAAAGAATATACCTCCACATTATTAATTGTTTAAAGTAAATCAAATTGTTATAATAACCGTGTAAAGCCTACTAGGCTGATTTAGTAATAAAGATATATAAAATAAAAAGTAATACGATA
>NW_027115494.1:42297-44471 GCF_000696795.3 Halyomorpha halys | reverse complement strand
GTTAATTGAAAAGCTGTGATTTTCCTAAAGGAGAAAATTTTTAGTTGAACTTTTCGTAAAGGTGGTGGATATTTAAGTAGTACAACTGTTAAGTAAGCCATCAATAAATAGATGAAAGAGAAAATAATATTAATGAATCAATGGGAATTATTTATGCTTGGAGAGATTTGTCGGGGGGTGCGGTCAGCAAAGAACAACATAAATAAACAAAACGATATTTATTTATTTTATGCCGACGTTTCGACCTGAGTTTCAGGTCTTCATCAGGGGTTGTGGCGTAGAAGGCAGGTTGTAACTGACTTATTTATGAACGGAATTATTTATGAATTACTGAGTGTTTATGCGAAATCGTAACATTGTTAGGTTGTTCCTAAAGACAGTTGGATTATCATAAAATACTTTGACTTCAACGTAGAAGATATACTTTATGAAATATTGAGTTTATGAGCTAAGAAATTAATATCAAGTATAATGAAGTTTTGCTGAAAGTATGCTATGATGCTTTTCAGTCATGACCTTCAATAACAAGCTATACTTAACATGAAACTAAACGATAATATTTTCTTCAGAGATATTTACTATCATATACATGCCAAAAAGCTGCTTTAAATCTCTCGTTCGCTGTCAACATATGTATTTTAAGAACTCAATACAGGCACCATAATATTACAAAAATAAATGGTAGAAATATTCAGTTAATTAGAATTTTTTGATTTATTCGATAAAATGTATGTACTATAATACTATAATGACTTATATGAGGGCTATTAATGATATTTAGTTTAAAATGTAAAAGTGTGATAAATGGAAGAATCTCATGATCCTAGGCTTTTAATACATTAAAACTTTTTACATTTAGCACATCATGAATACGTCTATAGACTTTACTCTTGCTGAGCGCTTAGTTCAGATGTGGGTTCGATTCCTACCTTGGTCAGTCAATATTTATTTATCGGCGGATACGAGAAATGAATCTCCATTCCTACTCTGAGTCTTTATAGGTAATCAATGGGAGTGTTGAGAAAAAAAAAAACATCTCTAATACATACTTATCTTAAATACTTAGTTTTAGTTTTGTACATATTTTTCTGTTACTGCCATTTAGATTTGTACATAGACACTGACGTGAACATAATATTTTAAGAGACTTCATTAGCACATAAATTTCAAAATTTCATTTGAAAAGTATTATAGAGACTTATTATTTTTTTAATATTAATTTTACAGTAGATTTTTTCGCACTCACGAAATATTTTTTTAATAAATAAATAATTAACCTTTTTATTTATTTAAACACAAAATATTATTTCATAATAACGTTAATTTTTATTTATTTGGCGCAAGGATTAATTTTTAATTAAATTTATTATCGTTAATATTCTAATATATGACGTGTATGTACTTTTAATCGAAAATTTAGTTCGTGAATCGTGAGTGCGTACATAACAGTTTTATAAAATTTGCAGGTTGTAGAGGAGTAAAAATGCTGATGAAGAACAATTAGATAAGAAGGGGCACCGTAATTGAGAGGTTCAAATTCATTATATTTGAACCTGTTTGGTCAGAACCTTAAAATAAAATTGTCCATTATGAGCGGTTTCCATTGAAAGCAGTATCACTTCATACTGAATGTAAAAGATTTAATTTGGTTTAGGATGTTATTATTATTCATATAATTATTTATTTCCAGCATTAATTACAAATTATAAATTTTATTATTGGATAAAATAAGAGAATATATCGCACAAAAAGCTCAGAACTTCCAATGAACAGAAACTGGTGCGTTGCTGATGTCCATTTCCTCTCCCCGAGTTGTCGGAACATTGAACCTTCGTCGATGTTATACAACAAACTTTGAAGTACACCTTTAATGATCAAATATTCTGGTAGATGTATATCAACCAAAACTCAACTAATTATTTGAATTTAAGAACAGATTTTAGATTATTAGTTTGGTGGTTTATTTTATAATAATAATTATGGCTCAAATTGTATTATAAATTGATAAATGAAAATTAAATTAAATATTTATGAATAAAAATAATATATTTTTTATCATTTTCTATCAGAGTTCTCAGGATTTTATAGCCGAAATAAAAAATCAAACTAGTAATCTAAAACATGAATCCATCTTATACTATTAAATTTAAATTTAATTTTTTTACTATATATTA
>NW_027115494.1:37190-41745 GCF_000696795.3 Halyomorpha halys | reverse complement strand
ATGTAGAAGGATACTCGTTAGAAATAGTTATAAATATGGTAAAGAGGTAGGAGTAAAAGGTAGAATAAATAAGTGAAGTAGATACGTTATAGGTGAGGTATATTAATAAGTAAAAAGGAGACATTAAGAAAATTAATAAGAAAAAAAAAACAATAAACATCGTGAGAAATACCTCCCAGTTTAAAATAAAGACGATGAATGAGGAACGGAGTCAGGTAGAAAATTGCCAAGTGGCGCGAAACGTTGGTTGCGGTTTCATTAATAGGTAAAAATATTATTTACGGTTATTGTTAATATTATTTAAAATAATGACCGCTAATTATTAATTTTTATTTAAAATAATAATATAAAATTATTAATGCGGTATATAAAACTATTTGCGGTTTCATTAATATGTAAAAAAATATATAAACTGAAAACATATAAAAGGATAAAAAAAAAACACTATTTTAATAGTAATGATTTTAGCTAAACCATTTAATAGAAATGATATTTGATCTGGTCAACCAACTCACCCGTCACACTAAAAAAGAAGTTTTTTACAGTGTCCTCATAAAAAAAAAAAAAAAAGTTAAGACATGAAAATTGTCTACATTAGATAGGTAAATATCAGGTCAATTTTTATTATTTTATTATATTAGAAGTAAGAATAAACTAAATGTACAATGAATAAGTTCTTTATTTTGAAAATTGCCTTTAAGTGACATTGGTTGGACCTTTTTAAGACATACGGCTTTAAAAACTTTGGAGAAACCCGAAAATGGTTGCCGGAATTGAGGAAACGATGATTTTTATAAACGGTCAAAGAAAAAATATCAGTAAAAAATCACAACACATAACAAATTTTAAGTGGTATTTTGAGCCACAAATTCGAAATTCAAAAACCAAGCACATATGAAGTTGAGCTTTGGGGCTCCACTAAACCTTCGAATTCCTCTCATATTCAATCCTTACAATCCAAAATTCTTCGTAAAATCCTCAATGCTCCTTACTTTGTCACAAATAAAATCATACATAAAGACCTAAATGTTCTTTTCTAAATTTCTAACCTTGCATCCTCTTCCATTCCTGTCACTTATCAATTTATCCATCAGGACTTCATTACCTGATAGATAATACTCTTCTAGGCATCTGAAAAGAAAATGGGCTAGAGATATTCTTCTCTAGAAATGTTATTAGAGTTCTATCAATAGGTAGGATCTCCACATGTCTGTATCATGATGTTGTATAACTAACATCAAATTTACTTGTTGTATATATTTATTTTTATTACAGTTGAAAACATAAAAAAATAAGTTAGAAAAAAAATCAACAGAAACTAAATCTTCGACAAGATAACCTCACACTTCACGAGGTGTTCAGTAATACAACATCTTAACTTCATAGGATTGAGTTGATGCCAGATTCACCAAACCCCCGAAAATTTTACAATCACTTATGTTTACAATCCTGTTTCGATCAATGACAAATTTGGTCGATGAAAAAACCAAAAAAAAGTACAAGAAAAAATAATAGTAGTAAAATAATTGAATTAAATCAAAAGTGAAAACACTGATTAAATACTGAGAATTAATTTTAACTGTTTAATAAAGCATAGCATAAGTTTCAACACCGAAGCGGTTATCTTTTGTAGTAGGTCCTATTATGTTCCAGTGCTGTTAATTATTCAGCCTGGAGAGAGAGATAGACACTTTATTTATTCAGTGATGCAAGGAAAATACAACGGCAGCATCACTGAATTATTATCAATACAATATCATATATAAATTTAATTAATTTTTTTAAAAAAGTGAATAAATGATATCTGTTATATTATTTTATTCATAGATATTTCAATTAATGCATATTTTATACTCCAAAGGAAGTGTTTTTATTGTAGATTCATACTACATCATTTAGTTTATTCTTGATATTTCGTACTCTATTGACAATTAGAAAATGTCAATATTTCTCCATATTGTAAATCTGACTAACATAAGAGGGAAAAAAATCGAAAATGATGTTTTTAGCATTTTTAAGAATTATTCCGTTGTTTTGAGGTGTCCATGTCATACATCAGATGAAAACAGATGTAATAAGCTTTAAAAAGTCTCATGCGGCAGTTGGAAAGATTATTCATATATGAGTTTTTCTGCTTTATTGGATTTCAACTCTGAAACTAGAATTAATAGGCAAAAAATTAACCGACCTTTTGGTTATACAGACTGCTAAATAGAAAATATATGCTTTGAGCTGTCAACAAGCTACTGATTCGCAAAAGCGTGCTAAAACTTTCCTGAACTTTTGGACTAGATTCGTCAGGGAAATCAAAAAACTCTTACATCAAGTGGATTCAAACCTTACAGCCTAAAGATCTTGGAACAATTGTTATTGCACTATACTACGCAACAAAAATATCCTACATCATGCCCTTGATATTCCATTGCCTCACACCTTATTTCAATAGAAATTCACTTAAAATTCTAGAGATTGGGGGATTCAGTTCATCCAAAATCCTCTCCGAAGGTTGAAACGTTAATAGCTCGGAGACCTATAGTAGTTTTTTTGAATTTCTTGCAACGACCAGATTTTATAATCAAGTTTTAACCGTTTGCGGCTAACGCCCTATTTTTCATTCCCAAGCGGGGGAAAAATCTGCTTGGAGTTTGCAGCCTAAATGTGTATATTGTACACAATATGTGTAAAAAATATATTTGAAATGTTATTTTTTTCCTTTAAGTTTATTTTTGTTTCAATTTTTAGTTCTCTGTTTTAATTATATATATTTTTTTTATCTGTTAATTTATATTTCTGTAAATACGATTCAATTCTTCATAACTATTTTTCTGAAGGTATATCCCGGGGAGAAAAACATAACATATAAACCATAATGTTGACGAATCGGATTTTAACGATGAAAAGATATAAATCTGTACTCCGACAACCAAAGAAGGGTCAAGGGTATAGCACTTTGTTAGTAAGCACTTTCTCTTAAACAGTGGTTGTACCGGGGATGCTTTGTTGATGATTACGCTCAACCGTCAGATTTTTTCCTAATTAAGTATTCCAACATTATAGAGGCTGGTTGGACCTTGCAAGGCTCCCGAATCCACAGAATCGTCTCAAGGCTCCAGTAACAGAATAAATAATTATCTGTCACAGCGAGATTCAAACCCGAGTCCTAGGAGCAAGTAGCACAACTCCCATTGAATTACTCCGCTCCCTAAATTTAATATCATATTGTAACATAAATAAATCTTATAACTAGAGGACACAAGTAAATGTGACTAAATTACAAGACCCCAATATTTTTTTAAATCAATAAAAGTAATATTTTCTTACATAAGGGTTTATATTTGTATAAAGAAAAACAATTAACGTTCACCATAATACAAAATTTCCCGAGTAAAAGTTTAACAGGAAGATACGTCACGGAGAAAAAGGATATCCCTCAAAGCCTAAAGGTCAGCTATCTAGAAGGCTGTGAAATGTTATAGCCTAAGGAGGCAATGAAAGAATAGGGAACAGGAAGCGCATTCTATACAAATTACACCAAATATTTCGCCATCTTGGATAATTATTAGATATTTAAGTGGCAGCTGGTGCTTGGCTTTTAACCAATTAGAGCCTTGACAAGGTTTAAGTGTCTTTGTTCAAACTTGTCGGCTAAAATTCCAACACTTCAACTTTACCAAGTTATAAAATTAATTGAACAACTACTTCAACTAGTTTGACAAATGATTATTTAAAAAATAAATAGATAGTTTTTTTGAATAGATGAAAGACGGCAATACTTCATTACAATTTTTAATTTAAGACTTTTAAGATAATTATGAAATTTTATTTTAAACTAAACTCGATTTTAAATTAATACCTAAAAATTGCATGGCGGTTAGTAAAATCAATATAAGAAATACAGACATTACTTTTCAACTTTGTTACTGTACAAAAATTTAGCAGTTCTTAAATAATATCTCTCTCTCTCTCTCTCTCTTTCTCTAAAAAAAAAGATATATTCATTAGCATAATTTCACTAGATTTTTAAAAAGTTATATTACAATTTTAAACATTACAATCATTTACAAAATTTTTTATTTGTTTTTTAAGTGATAAATAGTAAACTCCCTTAAAATGTTTTTACCAAAGACAATTCTTCATGTCTTTAATGCAAATTTTATCAAGCTGAAATTTGGAATTATGCAACATAAACCAAAATATAAAACTTCAGTAAAAGGTGAATTCAATAATTTTAATCCCTGACCTGGCCATCTAAGCCAATGTTCTAGTATTTTTTTTATCTATATAATTTTATTTCATCACCTTTTTTTTAATTATTTATTAAATAAATTTTAATGAAGCGATACAGAGTTAAAATAAATAATAATAATAATAAAAAAGTTTACAATTAAAAAATATATTACTAAAACAGATAGAAAAAAAAACTCACGATTGAATAGCGACATATAAGAAGAACTGAAATAAGACCTCACCTGAAAAATAAGAAAAGGTGTGAAGTCAGTTACGGTTTCGGTATAAAAACTAAAATAAATAATAAATTTAGTACACCAAACTAAAT
>NW_027115494.1:20341-36625 GCF_000696795.3 Halyomorpha halys | reverse complement strand
TTTTTTTTTAAGAATAAAAGGAGACAATTCATAATTATTCGAATTAATATCATTTTAGTTTTCATTCAAATAAATATTTCAGCATTAATTAGCAGATTAAAATATTAAAATCAAAATAGTTTTGAATAACATTTGCTACAAGACAGGTTTAGATTCTGGCGCCGTCAAACTAAAAGTTCTGCATACCTGCAAAGCGGATCAATTCTCCAGGACAAAGTCTACTCTAAAGGCAAGGTTAGTCTCTACCTCACCTTAATATTCCTTTATCATTTAGAATTATTAAAAATAAATAAATCAAGAATTAATATGTAATACAAACGCAATTAAAAACAAAAAATATATATGACAAAGATTTCATAAACATAAATCGAGACCACTAAATTTTCACAATATTCCGCACGAATGAGCCACTCAACCGCATACTTTCCAAAAAAACTCATTATAAAATATAAAAAATAAAATGTAGGCAAGAGATACAAATAGGAGTGCTATGTTGAAATGGATTCGGTTCTTATCTAATGCTCTTTATTAAATAATATAATATAAATAATATTTAGTAACCTAGGGAAAAAACCAATTATAACATTTCTCTCAATTAAACCCAGTTATTATTATTATATACAAAAACAAACCACACTATGGAAGACTTATAGATATGAGTTGGCTCCATTTTATTTAAGAAACAATTTAAAAAAAAGTGAAGTGAGAAAAGACTAAGGAACCATTTTAGATACAGTAGATATTTGTTGTACAAGAAATTGACTCTGAAGACGTAGGAGGACTCCGAAACGTCGGTTTTGTACATTTAGAAAAGGGAAATATTTGTAGTTTGTATTTTTATTTAGTGAGGGTTAAGCCCATTATTGATTAAACTAATATAATATATAAATATATTATTGACAAAAGAAAGAGTAATATTTAATTAAACATTTTTAAAAAACACACAAGAAAAGATGAATTTTAAACTAAATAATTCAATTATGCCAAATTAAATTCACGCCTTTGGGAGAAGCATCGTCAAGGCAGTCTCTAGCAAAGTTAGCCTAAGAGAAAATTCCAAGAACCTATTATGATAATTGTTTTAAAGTATAAACTTTTTAAAGGCCCTAGATTGAAAGGAATTAGCAAAGAATTACCTTCAAGGAAAAGTTGTATAGCTATAAATTGATTTTAAATAATTTTTGAACTTGGATTCAATATTATATATACTATGCTTATATGATATACAATAATAATGTTAATTAATAGGGAGTGGGTAGCTCATTGGTAAGGCAATGGAGTACTAACTCCAAGGACTCGGGTTCAAATCCGGCTGTGGTAGATAATAATTATCTATATTTACAGAGGTATAAATTAAATGCTAATGAAATAGCAAATAGAAAAAAATTAAATTTAAAGTAAAAGGACATCTTAAATACATTCACTCCTATTAAAAATATCCACATCAGTCGGGGAAATCCCAAACTGACTTCCATACATGTGAAAAAAGTTCCCGGCGCTTCTAAACCATATCACATGTATTAAAAGCCAGAGAAGGAGGTTGATTGAGGTTAGTCGAATAAGCTCAGAGTAAGGACTGTGGCCATTGCCAGAAGTGGGCCACTGTTTCAACCTTCAGGAAGGATAGTAGAGATGTTTTAAGCTATTTAATTAAGGGATTAAGATTTTTCATGTTTCATTTTCTTTTTCCTATATATCAACAGCAGTTATTAACTAGTGTTTGAAAATAACTTGGTTATAAAGATTCATTATAACTTATATCTTATGGTACCATTCTTACCATACTATAGTACATCATTCTTTTATATAATTTTTATAAAAAAATAGTTATAGAGAATTACTATTTCTTGGAATCTAGATTTTTCTAGTGTTTTCATATACTGTTATTGGAATGAAGTAACCTTAAAAGAAATTGATCGTAGTTGGCCTAATTTTTTTAAAACTGATTATCCTTTGGGTTAAGGGTGATGAGTGAGTTATGGAATTTGATTAACTTGGACTTAATAAGGTCTGATGGGATATTAAGGTCATGGTGTAGAGTATTGTTGGTTACATAGTAAGGAAGATTGCCTATTGTTCGAAGGACTTTGTACTGAAAGGATAGAATGCGTATCATGTCAAAAGGATAGCTGTTACCCAAAATTCTAGTCTACAAGTCTAAACAGATTTTAGTTTGTCTAAATGTATATGCTTTTATATTTTAAATAAAATAATTGATTTCTCATGAAACTAATCATTTTTAAAAACAAGTATCAAAATCAATTTTTATGTGTTTTCAATATTTTCTCAAAAATTGTAGTAGAGAATATTGAGCAAAATTTTAAATAATAAAATTATTTATTTATGATAAATAGAAATGAGAAAATATGATGTCTACTAAATCATTTTAGATATCCCAATCCGTCCTAACACAGTCCTAACAACATACGCTAATGACACATGTGTACTGTCTATAAGCCTACCATTGCATCACAATCTCTACAATCACACATAACATCCATTGAAGAATAGTGTCAAAGCTGGAGAATCAAAATAAATCCTGAAAAATCCCATCAGATCACTTTTACTTCTCTATTGTAAACCTCTACCCTGCTCTCCTACAATCTTATTAAGAAATCCCTATTAAATAACGCAAGTTGAATAGATTCGCTGCTTAGGACTCCATCTTGACAAGAGACTTACTTGGAATCCCCAAGCTAAAGTGGAACGACAAGAAACTACTCGTATATTTCGATTACAAAAACACCTACATGACGAACGATCTAAACGTCTTATTCACTACAAAAAATATTGAATTGAGCTCTGGGGCACTACCAAACCATCAAATTCCTCCCATATCCAATCTTTACAATCCAATTACTATCCTAAACCCTAGATGCTCCTTATTATGTCACAAATAAACTCATAAATAAAGACCTTAACATCGCTTTCTATGAAGATTTGGCCCGACATAGATATGCGTCCTTTCATTCATAACTCCTTACCCATCCTAACACATTAGCTTTCAATCTCTCATCCACAACAATCCCTGATAAAACTTCGAGATGTGTGAAAAGAAGACGTCCACGGGACCTTCTAATTTATTTTTTTTATATATTGCTATTTGAACTGTATTTACACAAAAATACATCAAGTAAATTTGATGAAAAATCAAAATGGAGTGCTACAAGCATGTAGAGAAACTACCCATTGTTAGCACTCTAGCTTCTAATTTAAATTTGAAGTACCTCCATTGGAAGATTACTTTTCAAGACTATCAAGTATTTGAAACCTACCTCAAATTTACTTATTGTATTTGTTTTTGTACAATTGTAAATTTTAATAAATTATAAAAATACCATATATAGCTATTCACTTCTGAATAAAGATGTTTAAATGCATACACAGCTGTTACGGTTGCCATGGTGAAATAAAAACAGTGGCGATATCTGCGTAGACAAGGGGTGTTACGGTTGTCATGAGAAAAACAAAACACGAGCGCTATGTTCAGACGAGTGGGTTTTGGTTTTGCGAAGTTGACAGTTTGATTTTTGAACACGTTACGACTGTTCAATGCGAAGTGGTAATAGTTTAAAGGCCCTCTGTCTTTACTGTTTGAACCGAAATAGCACCATATGAGAAATGTTATCTTATGTGTTTCGTTTTTTCAAAATTATGGTGTTCTACTTCAATGGACGGTCATTAACACTAGAAGTGGAGATATAGTGGAGTGCGTAGCAACGAATCTTCAGCACGTCCTGGATAGGAGATTTGTGGCAAGTTTCATCTCTATAATTCTAGGAAAGGTGAGACGGTGACCAGAAAGGGAATATCGGACAACCTTGCGTTCTGCCAGAAGTATACCCAAAGAGTACGTGAGGTTCGAACTCAATTTTATTTTATTTTTTTTTTTATTTTATATTATTTTGTATAATAATGTAAATATAGTTGGTAAGGTTAAGCATTTAAGTTAAAGTTAAGTCAACCTATAAGTTTTCATAGTTTTATTAACTGATATGAATTCTTTTTCTTTCCTTTTTTATTCTGTGTACATATATTTCATCTTATCATTAAACTTTTGTACATATAGTTCTTCTGTTTTTTCTTATGCATGTATACTGCTTTTAACTTGTTAATTTACCTTTTTTTTGGTAATATCCGCTTAATATTACGATAATTCAGCAGGTGGAAGGTAGTAACATTTGATTTAGTTTGATATACTTTGATTTATCCTTAGTTATACAGCATATTCGTATACGTAATACAAGGATAGTATAGTATAATAAAGACAGTACGACAAAGATTGATTCACCTATGCGAAACACCACGATCTTGAGACATCCACTATTCAGCGAGTGGCACCATCCTTGGACTAGAATTTGTGCTTTAGTATTGGTGAGTTAATGCTGCATGCAGCCTTGATTGGAATGCAGCTGCCTCTACCCTTGGTAAGGCCGTTCACACACCATTTGAATGGCTAACTCGTGCTATTTCCATATCTATAGTTCGTGCCTCTCGCACCTTTTCTAATTCTAATTTCATTAGGTTTTGTTCTAGATTTTTATCAATTTTTAGTTTCTATAGGGAGAGCTCTGGGAATACAAACAGTGGCAAGGTTGATGAGTTCTCGATGCAATGACACGCATAAATTGTTTGTTTTTACAACTGAATTTTACATACGAGTACAGAAGGACACTGTTACTAAATAATGGAGCCTAATACAATATGTAGGAGTCACTAGAGTATACCATCACATTTGAATATTCTTAAATTGAGGAAAAAAAAGTGGTAATTATAATCATTTATAAATAATCATTAGTAACCTTACAATGTAGAAAATAAATAAAATAAATTTTTAAAACAACATTAGTTAGTAAGGCAATAATAAGTTAGAATTAAGACATAGAGAAATAGAATTAAATAAATATCCTGAGTAATAAGAATTTATGGCTCAGTACAGTGAAATTTGGATATACAGAAAGATACAAAGAAAAATGTACAATTTTAAAAGTAATTTATAAATAAAATATATAACATTAACATTTTGTTAATCACTTGAAATAAAAATGGTTTTTAATTAATAAAAACAATTTTTGGTAAACATTAATAATGAAAAATATTTAAAAAATTGTTAAGGTAAAAAAATTTCCAAATAGAATATAAACTTTTCTAGTTTTTCTTGTACGACGTTACGGGTCAATTATCCCATACTCATGCACCTTTCCAATCCTGAAATTTAGTTTTTCTTATCAATAATTTCATCTATGTTATATTTGTATAATTAAAATTATTGTAATGATATTTACCACACATTTTTCATATCTTTAATTTCCATATTGAAATCATGTCATCCGTTAAATCATGTCATCCGTTGTCAATAGTCATAAGTTAAAATTGATTAACACCTATATTATTTAAATTATTGGCTTTCACCATTGGTGCATTTATCTATCTCTGTAGCACAAACCAAATCTCTATATTTTACTTTACCTCTTTGGACCACATCAACGTGTCAAAGATGTCGTTTTATTATCTCTCAATTGATATGTCCAATATTAATCTATTGTGCAATTTAAGTTAACAATTATAATTGAACCATTTGATTCTCACATATTTTTCCTGATCTTCTTATATTAATAAGGCTAAAATATTTATTATATCGGCATAGTATGCATTTAAATGTTTTTATGTTAATATGTTCTGTTAGGAAATTTTTCACCTCAACAATTAAAAAAAAATAATACAAAGAAACTTCCTAAAAAGAAAATCCAGAATAAAAACAAAAATTTTAAACAATTGTAATAATATATTCTGTACAGAATATACAAAAAAATTATTTCAATGAAGATTTTCCACAAATTTATTATTAATTAATAATTAAAAAAAAGGAAAAAATAAGAACGATAATTTGGAATTTTGGCACAAAACATTTTAGATTTTCAAATGGTTATAAAATAGCGAAGTTGATGAATGTAAAGTAAACTATTTAATTATTTGTGTAATTGTGTACATTTTTTCATAATTAAAATTCTATGTTAAATCTGTTGATTTTAACTGTATGTTAATTTTTAATCTTTTGATTGTTAAAATTTTTATTTTTAGAATTTGATACCAGGCAAAAGAGCCTGAGAGTTTTGAACGAAATAAAGAAGTAAGTAAAATGTATAAAACTGTAGAGAAATACTTTTTTTTTTTTTTTTTTTCTCTTACCCTCCTATAATGATGTTATTGAATATCTGGTACATACATATAGGAGGTATGCTGTATGTATAGCTGGGTGTTGATACCTTGGATTGCCTTTTGGCATTATAAGGTTAGGTGAGGGGTCAATTGAAGGTTGTTACTTGGTGTAGAGAAATACTAAATCCTTTACAATTTTTTATTATTAGTTTAACGTGATAAACTCGTGAGAATGAGGCATAAGTAAACTGAGGTCGAAGTAAATTATTCTAAGTGGATTAATTTAGATTTTTTTTTATTAAAAATGTTAAAAACGAGAATATTTATTTACTAATTTATTAGAAAAAAAACTGATTTTTTAATTGAAGTTAAAAGACAATTAAGATATAAAATAATTCCTGAGGACGTTGTCCTGACCTAGTAAGCCAGCAGCTTGAGTTCTCATTAGCTTTGTTATATTTAATTGGGGTTTGCGGTTAGTGGCCTACGTTCATTAAACCTTATAGCATCTTACCGTTCTAATAGTTCTCGCCCTCTATTAAGCCTTAAATTCAAAAACAATACGTAGTAAGAAAAAATGAAATCCAATCACATCCTATGAGAATGAATAGAAAAAAAAAGATGGGAATAAAATAAAAATATGAAAAGAAAAATTAAGAAAAAATGTAGACATTAAGAAACAGTAAAATTAACTATAGATAAATTAAAAAACAAATTTTTTATAATACACATTTTTCTCTAAAAAAAATAAAAATAGGGCTACACATGAGGCGGAACACACCTTATTTGACCAATCATTTTTTTTTTTTAATTCTAGAACTGTAGTTAAACTAAAAATACAGTTGTAAGTGAATATAGTAGGTATGACATGAACAATTTCTAAATAAATTACACATTGGTAGAAATTAGCACTTCAATAAAATTTCTCCATTACAAGGTCTCTAGGCCATCTTCTTTTCAGACACCTAGCAGGTATATCAGGAATGGGAAAAGAAATATGGTTCAGGTAGTTAAAATGTCATATGTCATGTAAAAAGTCATGATTAATTCCTATCATGGATATACATTATACCTAATCCTGGCCAAATCGGTAAACATGAAATACTGAGGTCGTTATGAATAATTTTATGAAGGAAAAAGTTAGGGGCATTTTAAATTTGGGAAGAAAAGATTTTGCATTTTTAGGATTGGCCAGGATGGGTTCGTTGATTTTATTGGATCCCTAAAGGCAACACATCTCCAAAAAGGCCTTATTATAGTCATGTAAATGAGTCATTTGTAATTAATTGGTATTTAAGACAATTTTTCTTGAAAGTGTTGTAAGATTTGGATTCGAAGAGCACTTAATGTTCAGTCTTGTATGAGGACTAGTCGTTTGTTTGGAAGTAGTCCCAGTAGTGGAGTATCATCACAGGGTGGGAAGTCATTCGTTTACGACGAAATGTTGGTTAATTGGTTAATTTGTAAATTAGAATTTATTTTGATGCTCCAGTCCTGTCGCTATTGTTCAAAAAACTTGAAGATAAAACAGAAAAGTAAAATTAATAAATAGATAAGATCCGAAAAAAGTGAGAAATTAGTGAATATTGACCTCAACTACAAAAGAAAAAACGTGATTTTCTTCATTTTATTTATCCAAGACAATAAATACATAATTTTATATGAAATAAAACGCGCCATACAGTGGTCCGAAATGGCCAATTCAGCGAAAAAATTAAAAACTGAACAGTTTTTTAGTGAATATAAAAAAGTACTTAACAATCATCTCCTTGATGAGTCTGCCAAGTATAGTTAGGGGGAATAAAAAATGGCGGCTGTTTCAAAGCGATAAAAAAATTAAATTTTTTATTCGGAGCTCTATAACCTAAGAGAACGTCATTTAAAGAAGAGCAAATTTGCTAAAATATGAGCTCTAATAGAGTTATTATACGTTAAATAGTTTCCGAGATATAGCTTTTTAAAAAGCAACATTTCATAAAAATGTTGTATGGCACGTACCGAAAGATCAGTAGTTAGTGAATTTATTTTGAAAATCTATATCTCAAAAACATTTGACGTACAGATGTCTATTAGCACTCAAATTAAATCTAGTTTAATGAGCTAATAAGTAGTTTATGATGTTTATCTTCGTAGGAGTAATAGTTTACATGAAATTTGCTAAAATAAATTGATTTATAGTTGTTCGGACAAATTTTCAATTGCCAAATTTATATTCATATGTGAATATCATAAAAACTACTACCCCTACGAAGATAAGTGTCATGAACTTTATAGTATGTTGAATTTCCTTTATTTTGACTGTTGGCAGATATATGAGCGTCTTATGGATCTAGAGACATATTTTTTCAAAAATCCAACATTCTATACGAGCAACTAGAAAATAACATTTTGTCAAATATCACAAAAACTACTAGTCCTACAAAGATAAACATTATTAACTATATTATAGTAAATTTAAATATCTTTAATTTGAGCGCTGTCAGACATCTGTACGTCAAATGATTTCTGAAAAGAAGTTTTTCATAAATCAAACTTATTGTTCAAACAACTATAAATCAATTTATTTTAGCATAGATCATGAAAACTACTATTTCTACGAAGATAAAGGTCATAAACTTATTTATAGTCCATTAAACTAGCTTTAATTTGAGTGCTAATAGACATTTGTATGTCACATAGTTTCTGAGATATAGATTTCTCAAAATAAATTAACTAACTACTAATCTTTCATTAGATTTTTAAGAAATTTTGCTTTTTAAAAAGCTATATCTTGAGAACTATTGGACGTGAATAGCTCTTTTAAGCCTAATATTTCAGCAAATTTACTCTTATTTAAATAATGTGCTCTTAGGTTTTCTAGTGTTGTTGGTAGTTTTTAAGATATAGAGCTCCGAATGAAAAAAAGTGTTTTTTAATGTTTTGAAACAGCCGTCATTTTTATTCCCCCTACCTATACTTGTCAGACTCATCAATTTTGACTAGTAATTATATATAGTTTTCATTAAAGTTATAAAAAATTGGGGTGAGATAACTGAATTTTTTTCTTCCCGGCTCTTGTACTAATTGTATTTAAATATTTTTTAACAATTCGGATTCTACGTTTTATTATTTATATTACCGATGCAAAACTAATGAGGAGTCGTAAACTTAAAATTAATTCAAACCTAGCTCGGATTAATTGGATACAAAGTACAATCTCTGAGTATGATTCAGCGAGTCATGAATCCGTTCTATTTCAAGCTGGTTCACTTGGCGCAGGACTCGGTTAGTTCTAATTAGTAGTGTTTGCCTCGCTGTTTATTATCTGGGTATTTATTTGCACACCCTGTTTACTTAGTTGAGACATTGAGGAGAACCAAAACCAGAGCACATAAGATGAGTAGGGAATACAAAATACCATAAACGTAGGTTTAGTTTCCTCTATATTTAGGACTCTCTGATATTCTGGATTTTTAACCGACTTACCATATACAGGTAAGTATGAAATTAATATACCAGCTTCTTTTGAGTATAAATGAAAATATGTTGATATCAAAGTAATTTTTGTTTTCAAACAGTAGAGGAATGCTTACGAATACGTAAGAAGACTTTGCAATTTAATACGTTCATCAACAAATAAACGTAAAAGTAAAAATTATATGCAATAAACGTATCATTAACCATATTTTCCGAAGAATTGACAAGATGGTGCGATGAAAAAAAGAAACAAACAATAGTTCACAACTATTTATTTCCCGACATTTAGCCCCAATTTGTAGAGCTTTATTAGAACTTCAAAAGGATAAAAAAAAGAAGACTAAAAATATTTTGATAATGTAAGATAAAAACATACCAAAAATAAACTAATGTTGAGTTAAAAATTATGTAAATCTAAGTGAAAATAAAATTATATAAGAATGAACGAAAAGAAGAAATAAAATAGGTACAATATAAAAAAAGAAATAAAATGTATATATAAAACATAACGTAAAATATTGGATTTAAAATGGATAGGAGACGTAATAACACATAGAAATATGTTTTGAAACGTAAATTCTAAATGATTTTTTTTTTTTTATAATTTATTTACTGTTATTACCAACTGTATAAATATATATACAAGTACAATTGCTGTAGGTGACATAGTGACATGATATAAACCTGTGGAGAATCTAGCCATTGATTGAACTCCCACAAAATTTCTAGAGGAGAAGATCTCGAGGCCATCGTTCTTTTCAGAGGTCTCGAAGAATAGGTAATGAAGGAGAAGCCAGGTTAGAAAACAAGGGGATTTGGGTGGTTGGGAAGTTTATCATGGAAGGAATGGTATCTGACCCCAGCCAAATGAGCACTATATGGGACATTCAAGTCCTGATGGATGACTTGATTTGTGACAAAGTAAGGAGCATTAAGGATTTTGGACTGTAAGGATTGGGTTCGGGAGAAATTTGATGGTTTAGTGGAGCACCAAAACTCAACTACGTATGTCCAGATAGGCCTTATCATCATAGTCATGTAGATCAGTCTTTTGTAATGGATTGGCAATTTAGACCGTTTGTCTAGTAAATGTTCTTATAGTCGGAATTGACGAGCATTTTAAATTATTATTTAAATAATTTTTTATTTTTTTAGGAATAAACCCCCATTTTTATAACGTTTGTTCATTTTTATATAATTTTCTTAACATTTATAATTACATCATTTTTAACCCTAGCTTCTTTTTTGTATGACATTATGCAACATCATCAAAATATTTATAGTTTTTTAAAATCTTTTTTTAGCTCTGATGAAGTTCTACAAACTGCCGCGAAACGCCTGAAAATAAATATTTGTTAACTATTTTTTGTTACTTTTTTTACCACATCCTCGACCCATCTCCTATATATTTTGTAAAAACAAAAAGTTTATTTTTGTTTCAAAATTCTTTTTTTCTAATTTAATTTTATCTTTAAATTAAAAATATATATTAAGGTGTAAAGTCTTAATCATTATTTTTTTTTTTCAGAAAGTAAAGAAAAGTCCTTTTATATTATTTTTCTATTTCCCCCTCACATTACAACAACGTTCGGACTTTTATTTCCCCCATTATTTCGTCCTATTGTTTTATGTTTTAATTAAAAAAGATACACTTTTTTTTTTTAATATTGCAAGTATCTCTAAATATAATGTTATTAACAGTTTGCTGTATACAGTTAAAACTGTTAATTAACAGTTTCAACGAATCGGTTCAAAAGAAATCGAACATACCGATCATTTAGATAAATCATATATGTACGGCATGTCACAATCTCTCAAGAGAAGATCGTAACACCAAAAATAATAGAAGGAAATCCTCTTTTTTGTTTATTATATTATTTGAATCAGCATACTTGTTGAACCCCATCACCAACAGACAAACACAAAATACAGACTACCCTTTCTCAAATAATCAAATTTCCTCAGCACCCTCTTAAGATGCATTACCAGAATGCAGAAAAAGAGGCTACCTTCAACCTAATTCAATCTGACTTCATCCCCACACATTATTAAAATAAAATATGCTCCTCCTGCAGTTTATTTCTTCATAAAAATAAAAAAAAGGTCGATGATGCGGGAAAATGCTATTCCCATTTCTATTATTTGTCTTCCTCATATCAGTTAAGCCTCTTTGGATCTTTCCGTTCTCATAGAAGGGCTCATTGATTCTTGACATCCTAATGAATTTGTTTCAAAGCAATCTTCAAAAACGACAATATCGGTTTGTTTTTCATTAAATTAGTCTATATAAAATTAATGTGATAATTTGGCTTTAATATTCATAATCTTTATTTTTGGAAGATTAAAATTTTGAATTTTCCTAATGTAACCTTTTTTACTATATAGTAAATGTTTTGATGTTCCCTTAGTCAAATAAAAGTCTTGCAAAATGATTTGTGTGGAACAGCCTTGCTCAAAACTAAATTACATATTTAAAATGGAAATATACCTGTTGATTTTTCATTTTTTTTTTTCGATTTTCTCTTAAACAGCTCTAACTATTTTGATTAAATTAGGTGAATAAATAAGCAATCAAGGGGTCTTTAATATTGGATGGGTTTCATCCTCATTGATATATACTAAAAGGGTTTAATCGCCGAATTGTCAAAAAATGTTCCCCTAAAGTACCTTTAATATATTTGAAATAAATAACCAATTCTCATTGTTAGAAATAGTATAAAGTGTAAAAATACAAAATATGAAAGAATTCTATAAATAACTAAAGAAGAAAAATAGATAAATCAGATTTGAACGAGGAATGCAGAGACCGCACGATCACCATAACTACTGCGTCATCTTTAGTTAAACTGTTGTATTCTTGAGATGAAAAAAATTAATATTTATTATTCCTATATCAAGAAACTCCAACGTATAAACCTTTATAAAGACAAAGAAATAAAAAAAATTTCATCTTCTCATTATATTTTTTTTTACAAAAATCTCAAAAATAGCAAATTTCTACACCCAATATAAGAAACCTTTTATTGTTTTTTTAATATAATTTTTGCTATATAGCTATTATTACATATTTTAATATTTCCTTCATTTATAAAAGTTTATTTTATTTATAGATTACTATCATGCAGGTGCATTCGGAAGAAAAAGATGTCCAATTAATTTTTTTTTTGTTATAAAGTATATGTTTTCGTTAATTACTGTAATTTTTTTACAAAAAAATAATCAAACTAAACACTTTTCATTTCTTGATAAGGTTATTTCAAAAATATCAAAAAGTTTATCTAAAGTTATCTTAGTAAACGGGATTTTAGAGAATTTTAAATTTGTAAAAAACAAAAAGCTTTACTCGATAAAAAATGCATAATACATAACTAAATATATTTAAATTTATTCTTTTCTCTAATTCTTAATCCAAACAATTTTGTTTTTATTTAGAATTTATGAAAATTTTACGGATAATTTATATACATATTTTATAATTAAATTAATTACGATTATTTCAATAACATTCATACGATTTCCATTTATTATTTTATTTTGCAAATTTATCCACAAATATGCTCTATTCTTTTGATAAAATTTAATCACCCAGTTAATTAAGTATGAAATAAATAAAACATATATTTATACCTGTTATTCTGAAGAAAGTAGACAGAAAATTGCTAAAACAGTTGTTTATTATAAATCAAAGGTTACAGAGCTACAACAGAAATACTAGAAACACTATTCTACTTAGCTATAACAATGAATAGATTAAAAGTTTCTTTCCACAATTTTAAGAAATATAACAGTCCAACTATTATAAGTTATTGAAAATATCTTCTCAAAGTTATAATTATAAACAAAATACTAATCGTTTGAAAACAACAAACAAACATTTCTTATAGCCTTCTTGTGATAGTTCACACCTGGCCCGCTAGGAGTGCCCAAATATCGGAGCAGCACAGCCACCCAAATTATGAATATAACTTACATACCTTTAAATAAATCATCAGGTAACACTTCATGTTCATCTTTACATATTGGTGGCTTAGTTCATGGTGGTTCTAATTACATTTATACTTAACTTTACAAAAAATACAATATACATTCTCTCTTTTTTTAAAATTAATTGAAAAGTTTATATTTTTTTTTTTATAAAAAAAGGGAGAACTTTAAATTCTAATTTTCGTGAAGCTAGTGGAATAGACTTAGCTATATTGTGAAGTTAGCTATCGATATCTTATGTACTGGTTCAATGACCCCAGACAATTTTATCTTGTATAAAAAATCAAAAGTTCAACTCGAGACGTAAATTTAAGTGTTTTACTTTAAATACAAAATACTTTTAATATTTGTGTTTATCACACAATACTTGATATTCTTAATACTGTCTAAATGGTAGTGAATGTCTATTCTTGGGTTCATAATTGCACACGACCTTAGTTTCACAGCATGATGGTGTAGTAAACTTTCATAACCCAAGTACGGGAAATAAATATTACTTGTCATAAAAGTAATAAAATTAGAGAAATATGATGAAATAGTAGTTATATTATGTTTTAAGCTAATTAATTACTAATACTTTTTTTCTTCTTATTTTTGGTAAACCTAATTTTTAAGTGATAAATATGTTTGATAAAACAAAAAAACAAAAACATTATGAATTACTACAAACGTAAACAGGAAACGAAAGAACAAGGTCGCCACTAATAGCGTGACAGATGGCAGCACTGATATTAGTTCCGGCGGGAAGAGGAACTGCGCATCATCTTTGGTTTGTTCCCTCCCCATCTTTTTATAATACATATACCGCAGAAAATTATCATTATTTAATTTTTAAAACGATTTTTTAAAATTATAATCGAATATAAAAATGTTTAGATATTATTTTTTACTGGTTAAAGGAGACAGTGATTTTTCAATTAATTTTAATAAATCAATCTTAATGAAGCAAGTATATTGTTAAGTTAAACACGATAAAGGAATCAAAGATATCATGTTTTATGTCAACAAACATATAAAAAAATATATATATGTATATATTATTTCTGTTTTAATGGAATATTTAACTTTGAAAAATAAATCTACAGGACAAATAAACAAGCAAATAATTTATGAATATAATTAATTAACGAATAATTCGATATCATTATAAAATATATACGCAGCTTACTATAAACTATAAATACAGTACTTATTATAAGAACGACAATTGGTCTTGTTAGTTGACCGGTGAAGCCTACAGGCGGCGCCACTAACCGGGCCTACACTCAAATCGACCTAAAGAAAGAAGAAATTAGCATATAAAAATTTATACTGTAAGCTTGTTTTGTTTTTTAATTTAACTATTCAATATTATTAGAAACGATGGACAGTTTTACGTTTTATGTTTTTGCCAAAATAAAACTAGTCTAAAGTCAATAGTAATAAATATGCTCATTCATAAAAAAAAGAAACATTTTTTAGTAATAAATTCACCTTGGATATAAAAATAATATTTATTATTATATGGGAGAGAGGGTGGCTCATTGGTAAGGCAAAGTGCTCCTAACTCCATGGATCTGAGTTCGAATCCGGCTGTGACAGATAATTATTATCTGATACCTGTAGCCGTTGAGTCAACACTGTGAGTTCTTGAATTCCAATAAAAATTTGTCGGTCGTAAGTGATTCACACCAATAACAATACTTCCTTACAAAGTACTGCACCCCTGACCCTTCATAGGTTGTAGTGTAGCAGATTTAATTTTTTTTATTTAATACAATTATAGATAAAGTTTAAGTTTTTTTTATTTTTATCTAATGTAGCAGTACTTTCAGGACAATAAGTATTTTCATCGATACAATATGGACTTTCAGCTAACAGCCCAGTGAGACAGTACATTGAAGTGGCTTTAACCCTACAGTGGCTGTTACCTGTAATTACACATTTACAGGTGTATCTCTAACGCGATAGTTCACTGCCGCAACGTATATATCAACTACCACTTCTGACCCTAAATTCACGTTATTATTTACATTTAAACAAATTTATTGTTTTTTTCATCCTGTTCCTTGAAAATATCTGCGGGAAATAAGACAGAACAATTAGGGGTTACTAACCTTAATATGTCATTACATTCTTCAATCAGATTATGTTTGAGCAACCGTCGCTCGTTAGCGTTCGTAGGAACGCTTGAAGTCGTTTTATTTTTTTTAATCCAAAGTGATGTTTATATATTGATTAAAATGGTTATTAAAGACAGACCTTTTATTTCGATCGTTACTCACTTAGTCAGGTACTGATCACATGTATGAAACAGGAGAGCATAATTAAACTTAAGGATAATGAATCCATAGCTAGAAATAAATTTAATAAATAAAAAAAAAATTGACTGTTATGTCGTTATTCCACCGGAGAAGAAGCTAAGCATGCGGACTATAACGACTGATTTTCCTTCTCATTGTTATTTTTTTTAATACAATTACATTGTTTGACAAATATAAATGCATTTTTGAGCCCACCAAGACGATGAAGAAAATTTTTTTAAAAAATAGCAGTTGTGTCATTTTATCAAGTGTTTCATAATTTTTTCTGTTGCATGTTTTACTCACCAGTTGGGGATTAGTTTTATAATAGAATAACTTACTGACATCTTTAACAGATATCTGCCAAATAGTGATATAGATATATTGAACAAATATATATTAA
>NW_027115494.1:6265-20291 GCF_000696795.3 Halyomorpha halys | reverse complement strand
GTCTTGTTAGTTGACCGGTGAAGCCTACAGGCGGCGCCACTAACCGGGCCTCCACTCAAATCGACCAAAAGAAAGAAGAAATTAGCATATAAAAACTTATACTGTAAACTTGTTTTGTTTTTTAATTTAATTATTCAATATTCTTTGAAACGATGGACAGTTTCACGTTTTATGTTTTTGCCAAAACAAAACTAGTCTAAAGTCAATAGTAATAAATATGCTCATTCATAAAAAAAAAGAAACATTTTTTAGTAATAAACTCACCTTAGCTGTAAAAATAATATTTATTATCATATAGGAGAGAGGGTGGCTCATTGGTAAGGCAATGTATTCTTAACTCCATGGATCCGGGTTCGAATCCGGCTGTGGCAGATAATAATATCCGTTGAGTCAACCCTATGAGTTCTGGAATTCCAATAAGAAATTTCAGGTCGTGAGTGATTCATACCAAATCACCTCCGTGCACAACCGTTGGTATAGTAACAGTATTTCCTCACAAAGTACAACACCCTTGACCCTTCATAGATTGTAGTATTACAGATCTAATTTTTTTTAATACTATTATATAAAGTTTTTATGTTATATTTTTTTATTTAAATTTTATAGTTTAGTTTTATTTAATGTAGCAGTACTTTCATTGATAAAATATGCACTTTCAGCTAACACTGAAGCTGTACCCTGTGAGGCAGTACATTGAAGTCGCTTTAACAGTTCCTCCTACAGTGGCTGTTACCTGTAAATGTGTAAACCAGCTCTAACGTGATAGTCGCTTCTCTACCACAACGTATATATCAACTATCAACTCTGGTCCAACATTCACGTTGTTATTGACATTTAAACAAATTTTTTTTTCATCCCGTCGTATTTTTTTTCAGTACAATTACATCGTTTGACAAATATAAATGCATTTTTGAGCCTACCAAGACGATAAAGTCAATTAAAAAAAAATTGCAGTTGTGTCATTTTATCAAATGTTTCATAATTGTTTCTGTTGCATGTTTTACTCACCTGTTGGGGATTAGTTTTATAATAGAATAACTTACTGACATCTTTAACAGATATCTGCCAAATAGTGATATAGATATATTGAACAAATATATATTAAATTTATAAAGCACTAATGAATATTACTTAAAAGGTTCATAAAGTACAAACCCAAAGTTTTCAATAAGAATGTTAATACTTCTTAAGAAATATTTTTCTCATAAATTATATTTTCAATATCTTCAATATATATTCTATTAATTCAATCGATGTTTTGGATTTTTTTTTGTGGAAAAATAAACATTATTATGTTTGATATATAGTTACTGTTTTTTTTTTATCTTAAAATTTGACGATATTTTAAATTGACATCAATGATTTTATTTTGCTAAATGTGAATCGATGATAGTTTAATTCGAAAGATATAATTTACTGACATCTTTAGCTGGTATCTGCCAAATAGTGATATAGATATATTGAACAAATATATATTAAATTTATAAAACACTAATGAATATTACTTAAAAGGTTCATAAAGTATAAACCTAAAGTTTTCATTCTTATTTTTAATACTTCTTAAGAAATATTTTTCTCATAAATTATATTTTCAATATCTTCAATATATATTCTATTAATTCAATCGATGTTTTGGATTTTTTTTGTGGAAAAACGAGCATTATTAGTTTGATATATAGTAACTGTTTTTTTTTTCTTAAAATTTTACGATATTTTAAATTAACATCAAGGATTTTGTTCTGCTGTATGTGAATCGATGATATTTTAAATCGAAAGATGTGAAATGAATGTTTAATGATGCATTCAATATATGTAAGAGTAAAAACGTCTTGAAAATATATTCGTAAATAATAAAAAATAATTATTAATTATTAATAAAATAAATAAATGCTCAAATACTATAACACAAAGTTCATTGCAGCTAACCCTGTTAACAGCCTCAAAATTACAGGATGAAAGACAATGAATTTAGAGTGACAAGGAGACGTCACTCGCAGCGTTCCCAATGCCAATGTCATTGCCGCCTTCAGAGCTAACACTAAGCCGTCAATTGTGATAACTCGTCATGGCTCTTCTGTCAAGGGAATAATACAGCTTCGCCATAAACGAGATATAGCAAACTAGAAATAGAATAGATGCTTTAATGAACAGTGTATAATATTTTACTTTTTTTTTTTTAAAGTGTCTTAAATCGCTTATTTAATAGTGATAATCCTTTATTTGTTATAATTTGTATAAGTAAACCCCTATTTAGTTATTGTCTACACATACAAATTTATTTATTTGTTTTTTTTTTTTGCCGAGCAAAAAAGTAAGCATAGTTTTTTGAACTGACGTCATTTCAAAATAATCACACGCTAACTATCTCGGTAGCTAGCATTTTCCTCCTGTTGCTACACAGATAAAAAATATTAGTTTTTTTAAAACTAAAATTAAATATTAATCTCGTATCTATATTAATTTAAAACATGTACGATTGGGTTTGTGAATAAACTGAAAATAATAATAACATTTTTTCTATTTCGTCAAAAACCCATTCAATTTTTGCACCGTTCGTTTAACTTACTAAAAGAATTTTTACAAAAATCTGGGGTACATCATACGATTTTAATTCATCATCCTACTTTGAGTTAAAATTGCGCCTCGCTCTTTTTTACCAAAAAAATCGTTTGTCAAATTTTACTGTTATAACATTTTTAGATAGAGCTCTTTAATTCTTTAGAAGATAGGATTCGTTTTTAAATTAATTTTTAACAGTCGTTTTATCTTGAGGTACTACTGAGACATTTTTTATCTTTTCCCGAAATAGAATATATTGTTTTGTTTTTTTATCTCAATTACTATCTTAAAAACGCGCATGAAATTGTAAAAAATAAACATTATCTTATCGAATCCAATGACAAGCAATATTTTTTTTATTTATTAGGCAAATGCTCAAAAAAACAAAAATCCTTGACAACAGCGTCTATTTGGATAGTGTCATTGAGACAGAGACTACAACCAAAAGCGTTCAGATTTTCCTAATTTAGTGTTAACCTACCAAGTAATAGTTATTACATTTACTGTGACATACAAACACTAAACATGTTTATTATTATGGGAACACACAATCGATTAAAACTTAATTAAAGGACTAACATTTACTGATATATTCATTTCTACTTAGCCTAGAACATTATTTCTGGTGTCATTTAAAAGCTTTTTCAATACAAAATTTAAGAAGAGGATAGACATTTTAGAAAGATTTGCGAAAACGCGTTAAAATTACCTAATCTGCAGTGTTTTGATAAATTTATATACATGAATATGGAATATTACCAGAATATAACACTATAGACACTGTAACATAGAATCATAAAATAACTAATAAAACCTATAATATCATTTTATAAACATATTTCTGTTTATAGAATCTTGATCTCCATGCCAAGACAAAACGTAAAACGTATAAAACGTAACGTAAGACAATTATATTCCATACAACACAGACGTTCTCAATTATCCCTCGGACAGAAATTTAACGTATACAATTATTTATTAAAAGCCATAGGGACTTACGCCATCCAAATTTTGCCTAAAAAAAGGCAAAGATTCAAGAAATACAAACTATTCAATCGCAATTTTTGAGACTTGGCAACAAACACAACTTTACGTTTCAAACGAGACCATTCAAACCGACCTAGGCATTCTGTCTGTAACGAACCACATTGTCATGAAATACAAACGGTTTTACGATAATTTTCATGGACATTTCAATAAATTTGTACGACAGATGCCTACGAATAACATCCCTGACGTAACGGCGTAGGCTGAGAGACCTATCCAACTCCTCTTCAGCCTAGTCTGCTCAAATTCTTTAATTGAACAGCAACCAATGGCAGAGTTGGACAACTAAGAAACTGATAGCTAAAATTGGCATGAATACGATATTTATTTATTAATGGTCCATTCATGAATAAAGATCATATCCATAGCAATTTTAGCTATAGCTAATTTTCGCCCATATCTGAACACTGGGTCCTGCCTCCCTCAGGCCAACCCATGCTATCCCTTTATATTATAGTTATATTACCGGTGCAAATACAAAAATTGTAAAGATAAACAAATATATATATATATATTTCTTTTTAAATAGGTTCCCATTTTAGGAGAATGAAACAGCATTTAATAGGAAATTCTAAATTTCCAAATATAATTCTATGAAATTATGTTTCAATTTTAAAACTTCTGTGAAAGTTTCCAACCAGTAATTTTTTAAAGTAATATTTTGTTGAGATGAAGCATAATGTTCTAGTTTTTTGTTTATTTTTCCTGAATGTTTTTACGAGACTTCAATATTATTTTTAAATAAATTTGGATTTTTTAGCATAGGAAAAAACAAAACATGCATCATCCAATTTTTTTTTCTAAACTGAAATTGAATGATAGTGGCTTATATAAAAAAAAAAAAAAAACAAGTGGTCTATGCGTTTAGTTAGGTAACAAACATCGGTGCCCATTTTTAATCAGTAATAATATTGAATAATAATTAAAAAAGTTTAAACGGTAATTATTCGAAAAGTGGCAACTTGAGGAAATATGTGATTGCATATTTATAATTAGGAGTGGTGGCAAAATGTTCCATGTTATGAATATATCGATATTTTTCTGAAACTGAAAAAGAATATAAGGACAGAATATGATGTGGAGAACCGAAAAAAAAAATTCAACAAGAAGATTAGATAAAAAATGTGCCAAAAATGATCAATATAGGTCTATCATTTGAATTCCGAAAAAAAAAAAAAAATCAAAAGTAGCAATATTTAAAATTTTATCACTAGCCCACGAGTTGATTTTACTGTACTCTCGTATTTCATTCATAATTCAAAATATTTTTTACAGGTTCTCATGAAAATCGTTCACATCTTACTAGTTTTTCGAATAATTCAAAAAGTATTAATTTTCCGAAATATTTAATTAGATTTTTTTAAATTGTCTAACATAACTAATAAAAAACAAATTATAAGTACATCTACATTAACGAAGTTACCATAAACAATTTCTTTATTGGACCCAATTTCTATATGGTACCCTATTTATTCTATCTAGGACTACATTTGGACAAACAACTAACCTGGAATCCACACAAAACCGAAAAAAAAACGGCAACATCACGTCAATTTCGACGATTACAGCACTTACTAGACAAACGGTCTAATTCATAACAAAAACCGATCCTCAAGACTGTAATAAGGCCAATCTGGACATATGGAGTTGAGCTTTGGGGCTCCTCTAAACCTTCGAATTCCTCTAGTATTCAATCCTTACAATCCTAAATCCTTAATGCTCCTTACTTTATCAAAAATACAATCATACATAAAGACCTTAATGTTCCACATGTAACCGATCTAGCCCCAGAACCAGATATCAATCCTTCCATTACAAACTCCATAATCGCCCAAATCTAGTTTCTAACCTTGCATCCTCTTCCATTACTGACAATCCTCCGAGGCGCCTGAAAAGAAGATGGCCGCGAGACCTTCTAATGTAAAAACAATATTAAATCTAATTTCCTTGATGTATTATTATGTACAGTAGTAAATGTCAATAGAGATATAATAAAAAAAATTAGAAATATAATTAGAGTACTAATAATAGATAATATCTCTACAAACCTATATCATATCAATGTGATCTTACATTGAAACATAAAATTTACTAAATGTATTTTTATGTAAAACTATAATAATTACAGTTATAAATATCATTAAATAAATAAATAGAAATTATTGGATGTTATAGGCAAAGCGATTGAGGAAAATCACGTTATTGGAGTTAAAAAAAGTTGGTCTCAAAAGCATCTTTTCCTTTAAAAAAATCTCAAAAACAAAAATTATAATATAATTCTAAATAATATTTTTTATTATATATGACCTTGTAAACCGACTATTTATATTGATTAGCAAGTTTTAAAATTTAACAAATGCGTTCAAAATTAACATATAACAGTATTTTTTATTTCGTTTTTATGGGCATGGCTAACCTTCGAACAAAATGTTCTCATTTTGTTTTATTTTATGTACTCTTGATCTGCTACAACAGTTATTATTATATTTTCATAATATTATTCAGACAAGCCCGAGAGTGTTTTGTCAAAAAACAATAGATAATTAAGTCATTCAAACATGAATATTCATAAAAATTTGCATAAGGAAAATCGCCCTTAACGATCAATTATGTGTTGCAATGATAATTATAGCAATTTGTTTCACATCTGTGCAATCGAAAAATATCTTAACAATGAAAAAAAGCTAGCAATCATGGCCAACCCGAGAAGGAATTTCGATGTATAATATGATCGGTAAGAACATCAATCATAAAGATGTCAAGGCCTCGATATGCTCTAGTTACCTCCAAACTGGACATGACCTTCCAGCCAGAGGGTGGAGACGTTTAGCTTCAAAGCTGCTTCAACACAAGATAATCTAGAAGATACTTCGAGAAGACTATATTTAAATCTATACTAAACTTAGGGGTGCTTAGTACTTCATTAACTACACAAAATGACACGACCCGGACCTAAGTAAACAAGTCTAAAGATAAAAAAAAAAGTTTGAGGAGTTTTCTCCCTTTGAAACAATTTTTTTCCCATTTTCAATAAATTAAATCTTTTTAGCCTCAATAGTTTGTATTACAACTCAAAAATTTCGGCCAATATGATAATAGTCATATCAAGGATAATTTCAATTATACAGCTTCACAATAATTTCTAAAAAATTGATGCTATTTATACCGTACTCTAATATGTATATATATATATATAAATCCTTGATTGAAAATTTTATTCAAAGAGACTATCTTAAAATTGTCTAGTTGATAATATAATCTGATAGTAGTCAATCCAATTTTCATATTTTATAGTATTGTATTGCTAAATTAGCCAACAGTAGTAAATCAAATTTCAAATTAAAAAAAGGGGATAAAATAAAGAACAACAAATACAGTTTAATTAACTATGTTAAATAATAGCCTGAAACTATTATAAGGTATAGTGATGCTGTGAAATTGAAATTTAACATTTTCTTTGTTAATGTCAAATGGATTTTATTAGTTATAATTGATATAAACAGTCTCATACGACAAATGGAGGTATATACAGGAATTATTAACGGAGGTATATACAATTTGTTTACTTCATAAAGCCATAGATAAAATTTAAAGAGTATTAGTAAAGTTACTAAATGTATAAATTCAGCTTTTCAAGATTAGAGCAAAATTGAATTTGAATAAAATTCAGATGAGTTATGAGTGTTTTATATCTATTTTCCATTACCATCTTCCTTACTATTTTTAGTTTATGTCTTATGTTAGTTTGTTCATATATGATTTTTATATATATTCTATTTAAACGTCACTCGTATACTCTTACATTAGCTCATTTTATTTACCTGCTAAGTGTGTCTAAACGTTGAATATTAAAACATAGTTGAAACTGTTTATGAATTGTTTTTCTTGAGCGAAATCCATACCCTCTCCTTCAAAGACATGTAATAATCTTTAAATACATTCAGAACTAAAGCAGAATATCATAATATAAACAATCCTAAAAATATTATATTTTTCTCGGCTCCTTGGGAAGAACCATCGGGTACAATATTCTTCGACCTAATATCGCCAAAAAATATTTTCATTGAAACATCATTCTTATATGTTTATATGTATAATAGATAAAATAGAATATGACTATTACATTATGCTGGATAGAATAAGTATGTATTGATTAGGATAACCTTTCAAAAGTAAAATTATATAAAAAACATTTTAATAAATCGTTGATTCAATAATACGAATATTGAATAGATGAGAAATAATATAACAAAAAAGGTAAACAGGATATAACAAGAAGATTTGATGTGACAAAAAAAAACAGTTATCATTTAATGAGAACTAGAGACCTATGTTGAAAGAGCTCCAATTTCATGGTTTCACAAAGAGTTGCTTCACGCTCTGAATCAGTGATTGTTGAAATGAAATCATTTGAACTCCGTAATAAATTATTATAAAGCTTCATGACATCGACATATTTTTATTGAATCATTTATATCACAAGCAACTGTTAAATTTAATTATTTTTTAGGAATAATGTGTAAGGACTCACTGCGATGTAGTATTAATATAATTAATTATCGGATCAAACGAAAATAAAATAGAAACAATAGAATGCAACAATATTTTATTTATTCGGCTCCACAGAAACTACAATAAAAACAAAATTTTCATATTGACTATATTTACTTTATATAAACTATTTGTTATTATTATTGTAATGCTAGTATTAATTTTCTTAATTACACAGATTTTTTTCCTATTTTTTTGTTGTAAATTTGATTTTATAAAAATGCACTATTTCGTTCATTCTGGTCAAAATAAAAAAAAATAAAAATAACGATGTTAATAATAAAATAAAAAACAGTATTTTTTATTTTAATTTACTGATGAGTTATTTACATAAATAGAAAATTCTAGTATAAAATAAATAAATAAAAATTAAAACAAAACATGATTCATTATGGAAGATCGATGCAAAAATCGATGTCATTTAATTAATTGGATGGAAAGCTGTTAAATAAGAACTAATCGAGATAGCTAAGTAAATATTTCACTTTACTGAATTAATAATATATATAATAGTTGAGTACTCATTTTAGGGACATAAAATTTATGTTGGGTTTGATTTTGCCCACAATGGAAAAATGGACTGCTTCTTACATCCCAGACAGAACCAATAAATATTAATTATCTGTACAAATTGAATATAATAAAAAAAAAGAATATTTCGTTTCGTTTTTTCTTAATTATAGCTTTAGTTTATATTGATTGCAGAGTTTATTGCAAACCATTCAAATTACAGTAAACATTGGAATATGGCAAAAAAAAAAAAAAAAATAGAAAATAGCATGATATTTTTTGTTTACTTACTTTTGGTATTATCCAATATCAACATCAACAACTTCGATGTCTTAATTCTATTTTACTGTATGATTTAGCATACGAGGAGATCGTTGCCTAAATTAGATCAGACTGCCCCTTCTGACTTAGTTCAAGCGATCTTAAAATTTTTATCATTTGATTGATAAATACTCAAGAGAAATAAAAACAACTTCAGCAGTAAGTAATAACAACTTAAAAAAGAAGAGAGACAAATTCACAATATTTTTTTTAACTAGGACTATTTTGTCCAGCGAACTAGAGAAAATTAAAAATAGTAGCCAAAATGCAACCAGTGCTAAATGCCCAATATAGTATTTGAATATTACAGTAATAATATTTCTTACTTAATTAAAGACATTAGTGAATGAGAGAGATGTATAAAAAACTTTTTAAAAATCAATTTTTCTTATGAAAGAATATTCTTGGGTAATTTTATAATTTCTTTTTTAATGCTGAGGTGAAGAAAACTTCGAATTAGAACATATTAGTATTCTATACTCTGTAATTGCACAACGTTTCGGGATTTAAACCAATATATATGAGAAAATTTCACAATTAAAATTGATAAAATAGACAAATATGAAGTAAATTTTGATTACAAGGATTTTAATTGTATACATATAACATATAGATAAAAGTTTTTGATAAGATTAAATTATTTTAGGATACTAATAGTACATGAGTATGAGGTAAATTCCAAAACTTGTACAAGTATAAAATATAGAATTTTAATTGTATCTTTTCTTCACCTTAGTATTTTAAAAAATATAAATAATCAACTTCCTAGAAATGAAAATCCATAATTTATGATTTCTCTGTAGATACAATACATCATATATTTAAAAAAAAAATTGTAATTTTCTCAAAACTGTAAAGTTTTTTTTATTATATATTCATTAATGAACCACCTAAAAATTTTGATGAGCGGAAAATTTAATATGAATGAATTGCTAAAAAATATTTTTAGCCGATAATAGCAACAATTTTTGTATTGGACTTTAAACTCGAAGTAGTAGAGAAAGCCGTGCAAGGCAATACACAGGATGTTTTATTATTTTTAATTAAATGATATTGTAAGATAAGTAATTCAAATTACTAACTATTGTGTAATGATTTGTAACGTTTTAATTCATGCATTCATTTGGAATAAGGGAGCTAAATTTAGTTTGAAAAGCTTAAAGCGTGGGACGTTCTCAAAGTCATGAATGAGTTAACAAGGTCTCATTTAAACATGCAAGTAGGCTGAAGGAAATGACTAATGATAACACTAAATGATAAAAATAACAAATAGTTCTAATATGTTAATAGGCATCAATTCTAAAGGTCTATGCATCAACTATATCTACCTGACGAAACTGCTCTTACGTAAGAAAATAAGGGGAAATGTTTTTGGAGTTCTATCAATGGGTAGAACATGTTTGTATCATGTCATAATATCACTATCAAAGCAAATTTACTTGATGTGTATGTATGTATACAGTTGTAAATAACAATAAATAAATTATTAAAAAATAAAAAGTTTTCAATAATGAAATTTTTAATAGACCAAAATGACTGACCCTGCTTACAAAATATTTAAAATATTTTGTTTCAAGAAACGAATAATTAAAAAAAAAAAAAAAGCGTTTCCCGCGGTATTACTCTGAATCTATTGGGAGTTTTTTTTTAGAATTGGTACCAAAGGGAATGGTCACCCCATGATGATCGAAGAACTCGACATTACCATCCATTTCTTTCGAAATTACGGACGATTAGATTTTTAATTAGCCTATATATTTGGTATTTACGAAGTAAGAAAAAAAATTAAATTAAATAATTTTGGAATAAAACCTATAAGAAAACTTTTTTAAAAAAAAACTAATTCACTCAAATAATTTTGGAATTTAATAGTTTAATCATATAAAATGGAAAAGAGTAAAATAATAATAAGATATGATATTATTATAAACTATTAATTGTAAGAAAACGTGAATTCTAACCATTTTATAAAATGGTTAATATTTTTACGTTTCAAACATAGTCAGGTATTTTTAAAAGGGTTTTCAGTCCAGACTAAACTTATAATAATAAAATAGGTATTTAAAAAAATATATAGCATAAAGAAGATGAACAAAATAACAAATTGAGATATGGTTATGATATAGCTCAAAACGTCCATCATAATAATGATTTAAGAAAAAAAAAATTTTACTTGATGTAATTTATAGTTAATATTTTGAAGTTGATTATACTTAATAATCTGTCAGTTTTTTAAATATGTTTTCCGTTGAATGTATTATAAATATATTTTTTTGTAATTGATTCATTAAAAATATAGTTTTATATAGCTAATCTCTCATTAAATAATTATGCTCAATATTACTAAATTAACACTATTCTTCAAACAAATAAAAATGATAAATTTTAAAGAAATGTATAGAATTAAAAAAAAATAAAGGAAAAATAGTAATGAACTTTAGGTTAATTGGCATATATTATTTTCACCTTGACTGATTAGTAAACAAATACTTCTCGCACTTAATTAAGGTAAAGGGTTCAACTTTGCAATTACGCCACCATTATGACACTGAAATCTCCGTGCCAGAATCCGACGGTCATTGTACGAGCATACTCTAATTATTATGAACGATTAAGGGAAATTGAATTCTCATACGATTATTCTGCGGGTTTTTATCTCGATTTTTCTACGTTATTTCCGTGCAAAACGCTTATGTAAATTTTTAAAATTTTGTATTCTTTAAAATTATTGAGACATTTAAACCGCTATTTCACTTTACTATTAGTGAAAAAATAAGATTTATTTATTGATTTCCACCTTCTCCTGCCTCATAGGTAATACAGGCAGAAGTTCGATGTTACATGTACATAATCAAACAACTGCTAATAAATCAATTTACAATTTTAATAGTTAATGTACCGTTTTCTTATTTTTCATTAGTTTTCAATCTTAATGTTAAATCTTCCATCCAGGTAGTCCAAGAACGTGTCTTCTTCTGCTACGAAGATTGAAGTGGGATGGCCCAATAATTGTTTTCCACAAATTCTTTATAATACAACTACCCGTATTACGAGATAACTGTCTTTTTTTCTTCCCGGCTCTTGTACTATGCGTCAGATAGAAAAAATATCCAATATGAGCTCATTTTAAAATTAAATTTTTATTCAAATCATTCATTAAAAAGATAATCTTTTTATTCAAACTTCCATATTTAAGTGCAATAACTGAAAACCATCCATAAAGACCTAAATGTTCCTTATATAACCGATCTAGCCCGAACCCGATATTATTCCTTCTATAATAAATTCCCTAACCACCCAAACCCACTAGTTTCTAACCTTGCTTCCTCTTCCATTCCTGGCAATCCTCCGAGGGGCCTGAAAAGAATATGGCCTCCTTATATTGTAAACTGTTTTTAGAGTTTTACTACTGGGTAGTTTCTCTACATGCTGCATTATGTCACTATGATCAAATTTACTTGTATTTTTTTACAGTTGTAAATATCAATAAATAAAAAAAAGTGCAATAACTGAGATCAAATTTATAAATGCAATATAATGAGCAGTTCTAAAAAGCAATAAATAAATGTTGAAAAAAAAATGCAATAAAGCAGTGATTCCCATAGTGGCGTGGAATCTTAGGTATCTCAAGCATATGCCAGAGGTGACACAAGCGTATGCCAACTTTCTCAAATCTTAAAAAAAAAAATTAAAAAGGACTGCATTTCTTTTGCTTTTACTTCCTACATAGGTGCTGCGAAATGTTTGTTCATTCCAAAGAGGGTGCCATGGTGAAATCAGTTTTGGAACCACTGCACCAGAGAACTATTAGAGGTTTCAAAATCGACTTCACTCACAAAAAAAAGCTTCATTCAATACAATTAAAACCTATGATGTTGAATTTCGAAACACTCAAAACTCTGACAAAAAGGGAATTTACCTGCAATTATAAAGTGCACGATGTGTAAAAACGAACTCGCAGCCTCCTTTCACAAAAAATTTGAACAGTTGTATTCCAAGATGTTTTCGTTAATCCTTTAGTATTTCCCCAACATGATAAATCTGGACGAATAATGAGGTGTAGATAGTTGACCGTAGATTAATGATTGGAGAAGTTTGTTGGGGGGTGCGGTCAGCAAAGAACAGTTGTCGGGCTACCTTCTACGTCATAACCCCTGATGAAAACCTGAAACTCTGGTCGAAACGTCGGCATAAAATAAACAAATATGGTTTTGTTTATTTATGTTGTTCTTTGCTACCGTTGGGCTACCCAACTAAAATAAATCCTAAAAAATACAAAGATATAAACAATATCACAGGAAAACAAGCTAAATAGAAAAAAAAAAAAGGTATTTGAAATAGTAAAAAACACAGGGCAAACAAAATAAAACAAAGGAAAAAAAAATTATCTACCAAGAGCATTTCTGTTTGACCGTGCGGTTAAAAGTGATACAAACATTTTCAGATTAATCCCAGACGATTTAAGGCTTAATTAAAAAATATAGCACACTTGTTTTTTTATATTGCTATTTTTATTTAAAAATATATTTTAGATAAAGTTCGTATTATTTATTTAGCATAAGTAAAATAAATTATTAAGAAAATTTATAAGATACTTCAACTTCAACGAGAATATTTAAGTTTAAATAAACTGAAAATGTATTAAGGAGAAATGGCTCAGAAACGCGGTCGTTAAATATTGACGGAGTTCATTTCCTTTATGAATATCCCCGTCATTTTCAGACAGCACTTAAAATGAAACGTTGGTAGCGAGAGTGCCTACGTTATTAGTTAGCAACGTTTAAAGAGGTGTCCCAGTATCAATTTAAAAACATTTAATTGACACTTAAATTAATGTTCTAATTTTTTTTAAAAATAAGTTTATAATAAATAAGTTTATTTTTATTTACAACTGTACATTATAATATATTTAGTAAATCTGATCTAAGTTAAATTGGAGCGTTACAGGCGTGTAGAGAAACTACCCATTGGTAGCACTCTAATGACATTTTACATTAGCTGGTCTCGTGGCCATCTTCTTTTCAGGCGCCTCGGAGGA
>NW_027115494.1:4729-6215 GCF_000696795.3 Halyomorpha halys | reverse complement strand
GGACATCGAAATCATTAGATTTTCCAACACTTAAATTTAATAAAATACGTGTTTTTTAAGAAAAAAATTTAAAGTATTTCATAATTAAATGTTTACAATGCTAAACATCATAAGCTAAGTATAGCAGCAAAAGATTTACCATTGGGTTTCCCAGGCATGACTTCAGTTGGTATAACGGCTCTATCCTTCCTCCCGAAGACAAAACAAAAATTACTTGATTTCCTCATTGAAATAGTCTAAAAGGGATTAAATGACAAATGTTTAAAAATCTTCCTCATAGATACCTTTACCGTTTGTTAGAAATAATAATCTCACATTTTTATGTATATTTATACATATATCTATCAATACTTTTATTAATTATATGACATATACGAGGGTGGCTTGAAAAGTTCACAGAATGTACTAGAATGAAGTTTCTTACCTCGGTGGAACTCCTTTTATTTTTCAACATAGTCTCCCTGTAGACTAAGGTTGCGCTGAAAACTGGCCAGATTTTGTTCGGACATTTCCAATCGGGTGCGTTTATGGTCTAATGTCAAGAGCCGCGGCACCCATCTTGCGGGGTGCTTTTTCATTCCCAATTCTTCGGTTAAAATGTGATATACCCGTTCAGATGACATCCCTACAGCTTCAGCAGTCTCACGCACTTCCATTCAACGATCCTCCATGACCTTTTTATGCACTTTTGCGATACAAAAGTGAGGTCGTAGCATTTTTTGACCGTCCAATACGCGGATCATCATATAAGCTCACCCAACCAAATTTAAACTCGGTGATCCACTTGGCAACAGTTGAATATGAAGGAGCAGAGTCCCCCAGTGTGTTCTGAAAGTCGGCATGAATTTCCTTTGCTTTCATACCTTCCTTTACAAAGTACTTAATCACTGCTCGATTCTCCGTTTTTTCCATTGCCACAAATCAATACGCACAAAACAACAACTCACAAAGGATGTGTGATTACTGCGCGGGACCCTCGTTGCTCTAGCACTGACCTCTAACGGTGATTTCGAGAACTTTTAAAAAAGAATTTATACTCTATTTAGTTAAAATGAATATTATTTGTATTTTGTATTTTAGGAGTGTTTTATTTATGCTAAAGGGGGGGAATAATAAGGGAAAAAAGAAGAAGAAAGGATAGAAAAGGAAGAAAGAGAGAGATTAACAAAGAAGAAGAAACTGAATTGATAAAGTATAGAAACAATAATAATAATAATAATGAAAAAGGATAAAAAGATAAAAGAGCCAGAGCAATAAACCAAAAAAAAATATAATATTATTATATATTGCCTGCTCGTTATGCCTTTATATTTTAAGACTAAAAAAAAAAAATTGCCTGCCTTTGAATATTTATGTTAAATTTAGTTAGTTATGCCATTGAAGTCATGTGGAAAAAATCAATACGTTTCATTTGTTTTGTTTTTCTTGTTGTTTGATAAAATATTTTTTTCCGTTCTGTGTATAAGGAGTTCTTTATTCTTTATTG
>NW_027115494.1:4221-4679 GCF_000696795.3 Halyomorpha halys | reverse complement strand
TCTTGTTGTTTGATAAAATATTTTTTTCCGTTCTGTGTATAAGGAGTTCTTTATTCTTTATTGGCTCTATAGTAAAGTTAACATCTAAGAAAGAACCTTTTTTAAATTTTTTTTTTTGCTTGATATTAAAAGGATGTTTTGTTTCCGTTTGTGTACTATACATTTTTATTAAACATTTGTTTATATAGCTCTACTTGTGTTTTTTCTATATACTGCTCCGACTTGTTTATTTACATTTTTTTTTTGTTCAATTAATATTTCATTAATTCCATAGGTTGGTAGGCATCTCCCCTATGGTTGCTGTTCATATAATGAAAAGTTATTGGCTAGTGGTCCCAATTCAAGTAGGTGTTAACAGAGGGGCACCTAGTTTTTTCCCGGTTTTCGTTATTTCTAGAAAAAAATAACGTGGCGCCTAAAGGGAAATTTATTCTTTATTGTTTTGTTTCTTTTGCGAT
>NW_027115494.1:0-2690 GCF_000696795.3 Halyomorpha halys | reverse complement strand
AAATATTGAAATTGGAGTTAGTCCATCGTTCAAATGAAAGGCTCATATGGAAAATTAGTACGGGAAAATATTGCTGCAGTGAATAATCCGGATATATCTATCCTGAAACGAGTGAGGATTAATTTCAACTCGAAGCAGGATGTTAGTGAACATTGTGCGCACAACAACCAAACAAAGAAAATAAAATAAAATGAATAACGATCAGATTTAATAGACCCCCCCCCCTCCACACCTACTCTTCACTAATTGATTGCCTTCCTCGATGACCCTTTTCTCTCCAGTCCCTTTTAAGCCTTTATTTTTCAACCATTTAAAAAATAATTTTAATTTCCATCAAGAAAGAAAACTGATATGCTTACTATTATAAACATATAAAAAATATCAAGGATAAGTGGTAAAAGTAGTGTAAGTCAGAATATGGAATATCGTTATGTAAGTGAACGCAGTTCTTTTTGAATTTAAATATAAATTTATATTATCAACTTTTTTCAAACTTATTATGTACGTTAGACCAAATTTTGGTGGTAGATGAAAATTAAATAGAACCTAACTGGTGAACTGGAAAAAAAAAATCATTTATCTCTAAAATACTAAACCAAATATAGATAAAACACAAAACACACAAACAGTCTATGGTACAAATTCATTTTATAGCAAGTTTTAATTTTAAAAAATTGTATGTGGTACGTGCATTGTAAATTTGTTGGATCAAGTAATTTTTTTGATTCAGGAAAAATAAATATACTAATCTGGATTATCTCTGTAGGAAGTTTGGTGAGTCAATTCTTAAAAATTTTCCTTTTGAGGTTAAATGACTTCCAATTTAATGAAATTTCTTTATTAAAATTATCACTACATGGTACAACATTTCGGAACCACTGTCCCATATTCATGCACCTTAAACCTATAACAATAACAAAACTATCATAACACAATGTCCATTTCTATTCATTATAGTTCACACTAAAAATGCTAACAATATAAATTGCACAGCTCTAGCATACCACGGTATAAAACTAAACCACGAATTCAATTTCGAAAACCCAAAAATAATAGATACACACACAAACACAAACACAAAATACAAAAGTAGAAGATTTGTAGAATATAACAAAAAACACACAAAACATATTAAACTACAAAACTGAAACTAAACACCTAAATACACATTACGCTGACGTTATAAATAGAGTAAAATTATAAACATAAAAATCAGATGAAATAAACGGGTTAAATATTAAAAAAATCACAAAGTTAATGTTAAATAAAAGCAGGACTTGGAGGTAACTAAACAGCACACTGGATATGAGATAAGGTGCTAAGAGATAGAAAGAAATACAGAGTAATGACTGACTCCTTAGTGGTAAATATGCACAAATTGTGACATGATTTCTTAGAAGAAATTATGAGGTAAATATAATTGTGCGAACTATAATGAATAGAAATGGACATTGTGTTATGATAGTTTTGTTATTGTTATAGGTTTAAGGTGCATGAATATGGAACAGTGGTCCCGAAACGTTGTACCATGTAGTGATAATTTTAATAAAGAAATTTTATTAAATTTTAATTTTTAAGAATAAATATACTAAATTATAGGAATGCGAAAATTATTAACAAATAATTTTATCACACATAACTCTCCTACTAATTAGCTAAATTGTTTTTAGAGTACTATTTATTTATTGGTAAATATTATTACAAACTGTTGGGCAATAAGTAATAGTGATAAATAATCACAATCACACTAATAAAAAAATAAATTAATGGAAAAACACATAGAATATCTATACGTATATACACATAAAATAATATGAACAAGTAATACAAGAATATAAAAAAGTAAACAGCATAATATTTTGTGTCGAATGAGTTCACCCATTATTTATTTTGGGCTAATATTATTTCGTAAACCGTAAACCGCCATAAACAAAAAATACAATATATTAGATTTAGGAAAAAATATATATAGTAAAGACTAGGGTAGGCGAAAATTATGAACAAATAATTTTTATTTTGCTAGTGGTATACATTCCTACTTTAGAGTTTCTTGAGGTAGAAGTAACACTTATAAATTTTGAACCTAAAAGGAATACGACAATTTAATGAAGACAACGAAGTCGTAATGTAATCGAGAATATTGGGGTGTTCACCGGTTTTCCTTATTTCTTTTTAGTTACTCATGAAATTATTTGATATTTTGTATGGATCCATTGTTTATTATTGCTAAGAATGAGAATTGTCTTGTTTCTGCCCTTTCAGACTATTTTAGTGTGAATAAGACTTAGCTAATATTAAAAGACCATTTAATTCAACATTTACATTGCAATGTTTCGAAATCAGTTTAGTCGAGATAATTGAAAAAAATCTATTCAATATAGAGGCACTTCCAGTCGGTAGATTATAGTTAAAACGTTATTGCCACATCTTGAGAATAAATCCTGCAAATAAACGTCTTGAATGTGTTATCCTCATTTCTTACGACTTCTTTTCGAGCTTGGCTGTTCACAGACACATAGACCATTTTGCTAGACTATGTTTTTTAAGATTTTGGGGGACCTATAAACAGTGTTTCCGTCAAAATCGCGAATTAAAAATCTTTCGCGATCTCGATAATTCCCCTTACAGTATATTCCTTACGTAAGTGAAAGAACAAATATTCGGCCGCAATGCATTTTTTTTTTTTTTTT
>NW_027115493.1:3335-3917 GCF_000696795.3 Halyomorpha halys | reverse complement strand
AGCCTCTTAAATTGGGTACCCTTAATCGGTAAAAATCTGGCGGTCGAGCGTGATTCTGACCAAATCACCTCCTTGCACAACCGTTGGTCTAGTAACAGTACTTCGTTTTGTACTAAATCCCTTTCTAAGTACTGAACCCGTGACCCATCATGGGTTGTAGCGGTACAGATTTTAATATTTTTTTTTTAATGTATAGTTAAATTTTTAAATACTAAAATGAATAAAGAAATTAACTAATATAAAATTGAGATTATATTGAGAATGTGGCAAACCTAATAGGTTAAACAATTGTTGATATAAAAATTGACAAAGGGAGAATAGCCTGAAACATTTTGATAACATTATTAACTATGATATAAATAAGGTAGGGAAATTTATGGTCTAGTATGTTTTTTAAGACGTAGTTTTTAATTATTAGAATGTAATTTGATATTGTTAATCAATAAATCCATGAGAATGGGCGGAACGTAGGAGTTACGAGAAAATAAAAAAAGTATGAGACGGCATGGATAGTTTTTTTTATAATAATTGATAAACAAACCTGACTCAAACAAGTTAATTTATAGAATATTATTTTCATTA
>NW_027115493.1:0-1027 GCF_000696795.3 Halyomorpha halys | reverse complement strand
AGAAGAATTAACAAGGAAAGGATCAGACTCATGTTAGTTTACCCAGAGCCGTACTGCAATTATTAAATGCGAACTTGTTAAAGTATAGTATGAGATGATGAATGTGGTGCCAAGTTGACTTTGTTTAGAGGATGTAGATATTCTGCAGAAATATGAAACTATTCTTCTGCTTATTGTTCCTTTTAGTTCCTATCTAGAGCTTTAATATTCTGGTTTAAGCAAACCCGTGGTTCTCAAATTTTCAGGCGGTAAAAAAAAAATCCAATGAGTCGAAGTTAGATAGAGGTGGTTACATCTTACTTATATTGTTGAAAATAATTTATTTATGTCGTGTTTTCCATGTTTATATGGTCTGTTAGATTACTACATGTACACGGAATTTTTCAATATTTTTCTAAATGTAAAATACAAGAGCTGGAAAATTTTAATGGACCGACTTTGTCCCACGTGGACCACATCATAATTTACTGATGTCTGAAAGTGCCTTATTAAAAAATGGAGTCTGAATAAACAAGGGAAGCTTTGAAGATGTCATGCATTGTGCTCAATGAATAACGATAAGATATGATAAACGATAATACTACAAGTCGCAATCGACTCAGTTGTGATAACAGAAATACAATGTAGCAATAATCCAACAGAGTGGGTGCATAGGGCTTAGTTAAAAGATATGCCCTTTGTTATGCCAATTCCAAGTAATAAATGTGTTGACTGTTATATAATAAATACCTATTATAGTTAACTGATTTTTTACAGATTCGAAATTTAATAAGTAAAAATTCGGTTACAATCTAGCTTCTGATATTCCTGTCCATACTTATTTGCTTATAGAATAATATTTGTAAAGGAAGTAATAATAGTAGAACGGTGTTGCATCTTATGTTACATTTTACTACTAACGTAGTTAATAGTTTTGTTGTTGTTACAACTAACAATATGTTGTAAATATGCTATCTTATCTCTCTTATCAATATATGACTTCTGTATATGACAGAATATAATACTACGCAGTAAATGAAAATATTTT
>NW_027115492.1:0-1869 GCF_000696795.3 Halyomorpha halys | reverse complement strand
CAAGTATATTGTAAATATATACGAATATGTATATAATATTAATATAATCCATTAAACCTCAATCATTCTTTTAACTTCGATAATATTTCAATTCTTACTTGAATTTTAATTTTACTGTCCCTAACCATAAAAATCGCCTCATCTCGGAATCCATTCATATAAATTGAACAGAAAATTCTGTTAATCATTAAGTAATGATCTAAGTCGGTAATGACTACTGCATCTCTCTGACATACCAACACATCTTAAACCTAATAAAGTCCCTATAATTCTTCTTTTATCAACGTTCTGCATTACAGAAGCCCACTTTCCTGTAATGTCTTTTATTTGGATTTATTTTTTAAATTCTCATCCCTTATATAATTTCATTCTATTACTTTGTATTTTATAATTGCTATCCATTATAGTCTTTTATATTGATATATCTTATTTTTAATTTATATTCATATGTTACTTCCAACTTAAGTATACTTGTAATTATTATTTTATTATTAATGTTTCTACTATATATAATTTACTGGAAGATTATTGATTGACCGTGTGTATAGATGAATGGAATATGGTCCGGGTGCGGTAAAAAAAACTCAAATAGTAGATAATTATACTATTTTATTGAGCCAACGTTTCGCCCCACGTTGCAGGGCTTCGTCAGGGCTAAAAAAGATACAAACACTTTAGTTACAAAAAGGAAAAAAAGAAAAAACATAAGTGTAAAATAACAGGGGTATAAAATTTAGATATAATAAGAAAAATTAAAGGTTGTAAATAGTAAATGAAAAGGGTAATAGTAACAGATAGATAAGAGAAGAAATATTAAAGAAAGTACAAATAAAGAGATGAAAAAAGAAAAAAAAAACAAATCAAATGAGACAGAATGCATACCTGTTTTGACGGCAGTCAAAAACAAAGTGACATTTGGTATTGGGAGGAGTGGGGACGGCAGTTATGCCACAATAATGAAAATAATTGTAAAGTAAACATAGTAAAAAAGTATTTAAATTAGGTGAACAATAAATGGTAATATACATAATAGGGGGAAAAGAAATAATTAAAAAAAAAATAGTATAATTATCTACTATTTGAGTTTTTTTTACCGCACCCGGACCATATTCCATTCATATATAATTTACACACCTCTGTATCCCTACTTATTTTTTATTTTGTATTTTTTTCATCATATTATATTTTTTGTATCCATTTTTTTAACTTTATTTCTTCTGTGTATTCTATCCGTGTATACTTATATTTTTTTTAAATTGATAATTTCTGTCCCTCTCCCCCTATTCTGTATTATCATTTAATGTCTGTTTTTTAATATTTTCTTTAATTTTTTATACTGTTTACTTAAGATTATTTTCAAATGTAACGTACTTTACTGTAAATCCCCATTCCTCTCCATAACATCCTGTCAAACAGTTCCATTTCGCTCTGACTTGGAGTCGGAAAGTTACGTTTTCTGTCTTGCTGATTATCATCCTTTATTCTTATTCCCTTTTTCCATCTCTTAGTTTGTACTTTATTTTATATTTCTACTTTTTATCTGTTATTATTTTCATTTTACTTTGTTCATTTATGTGTTTGCATATTTTATAGCCCTGACGAAGCCATGCAACATGGGGTGAAACGTTGGCTTAAATAAAATAGTTTAATAAATATTTGAGTTTTTATTTGACCGCACCCGGACCATCTTCCATTTATTATTACACACGGTCAGTGAGCAATCTTTCAATATAATATTAATTTTTATTATAATAAACGTACCTTAAAAAAATATATGCATACGCTTATGTTCACATTTTTTTTTCCAAATGTGGATATGATTTATGTATAATAAAAAAGTCAAAATATGTTAATTTTTTACATATATAT
>NW_027115491.1:0-1038 GCF_000696795.3 Halyomorpha halys | reverse complement strand
TTGTAACAGACGAATGTAAGTAATGTTTTATTGTAATAGTTATTAATCTTAAATTATACTCTCTACTTTGTAGTTTTTAGAATAATTAGTTGAAAAAATACTCCAAAAAAACTGTTTTTTCATTGTGCATACAATAATTGTTGTTATTAAACAATATGTTGTAACAATGTATGTTATTAAACATCACCTCATTATAGTTGTCCCAAATATACATTTATATACTTTCCCCATCACTTTATTTAATATTTTGTCCACTTTTTCTGTTGGAGGATACGGACAAGACCAAGAGACATTTAGATATTCCAAATATGTATCTGTGTATGCAAAAAAAATTAAACCGCTCCCTAAAAATGTGAGGTTACACGTCTCAAGATAATTACAATGCAGAAATCTAATATATAATAATTAATTCAATGTTAAATCTTGTATAGTAATTTGCAGTTTTTAAAAATATAAATTTCAAAATCCATTATTGAACTACATGCGTATCATCTTAGTGAAAAAAAAGTTAGACAGCAATATAAGTTCTAAAGAAGTTTTCTAAACTCAGTGTTCTCAAAACGAGGTATCACGGTTTATGTAAATAATTCATTTTAAGTTCTTTTTGTATTAAATTAGTTCTAACGGTGACCTCCTTGTAACGTACAAATCAAATATCCTTTATATAGATGTTTCACTGTACGTTCTAAATGGAGTTATTAAAAACTTTGTGTTGCAATGAACTTAAATTTGAATAAAAGAGCAATTGAGATTTATATAAGCATAAAAATCCTGTCTCATCGTTCCCAAACAGTCATCATTCCGAACAAATCTTCTTCCTCTCCCCTTCTTCTGACACGAGGTGTTCCTCAAGGGTCCTCACTTTCACCAACCCTTTTTTGCCATTTATATTAACGATCATCCTGATTCCACTCACCACACACAATACCACCTATATGCAGAAGATCTTCAAATTTATCTATCCTTACATCCCTCCGAGATGCTTGAGGCCATCCAAAAGATACAAGAAGATATTGATAGTATTAACGTATGTACGTC
>NW_027115490.1:0-1169 GCF_000696795.3 Halyomorpha halys | reverse complement strand
AGAAACGAGTGGGTTTGGGTGGTTAGGGAGTTTATTATGGAAGGAATAATATCGGGTTCGGGCTAGATCGGTTACATAAGGAACATTTAGGTCTTTATGAACTTCTGAAAGTTAAAAATGTTTGTAACAAGTTACCTCTGTTTTCATATAGACCATATCATTTCTACTGATAGTGCCAAAAAATTATGACAATTTGTGAATGGTGAAAAAAAATATATCTGATGAATGAGTGATAATATAATAGAGTTGCTATTTTAGTGATTTTTGTTTTTGTATATTAACTGTGTATTACCTATTAGCAGTTAACTTATAGTAGTTAATTTGGAAAATATTAGCTGTAATAACAGTAGTTTCCCTTCTTTTTGAGTCCCTTTTTAACCAAAAGTACTAATTAGTAAACTACCTCTGGCGTAGTAACAATATATACATTTCTTTTATATATATGTTTTTAAGCTAATTCTTAAGGGAACCATTAGTAATATATTATTACGTAACGAATTTTTAAAATATACTTGACGATTCTCTCGCATGTTTTTATTATGTTTTAATGAATGCATGTTTGCTGTTACAATCAACTGAGTACAATACGGTATCTATTCAGTTTAGTTACCTTGCTTGTGTTTTGTTTCGACAAACAAAACTATCATCATATGACCGTTCGCTTTCCACTCTATATCGCCCATGCGCTCACCATTTCAATGATTGTTTTGAACCGTATCGAGACTATCCTATATTTTATTACTCTGAAACATCTACTTATAGCATTTTTCTTAGCATTTAAATAATGTAATAAGTTATAAGGTTGTGTAGTAGTCGGAGATTTTGAATTATCTGAAAAAATGGGAGCAAGTAATAAAACAAGCAAAGTACATTTTGCGTAAGTCGGGGATATCGTCATTAATTCTAAACTTTGATGTTTTGCTTTGGTTTTCATAAAATGGGAGATAGTTTCTTTTTTCAACTAAAAAAAAAAACTGGGCGATAAATGTGGTGTTCGACCCTGATTCTGACCAAAGCACCGTTGATCCAGTAAAAAGTGCTTCCTTACAAAGCACTGCCCATAAGATACAGATTTATTTATTTATATAATAAACGTTATTTCATCTCGACCAGACTTTCTTCAGAACTCGTGAAAAGTATCATGAAGTTTTAAATAATACATTTCTTTT
>NW_027115489.1:0-1147 GCF_000696795.3 Halyomorpha halys | reverse complement strand
TGATGCTCCTTATTACGTCACAAATAAACTCATTCATAAAGACCTTAACATCCCATTCGTTGCAGATTTGATCCAAACCAGATATGCGTCTTTTTATTCCAAACTCCTTAACCATCCTAACCCATTAGTTCTTAATCTTTTATCCTTAACAATCCCTGATAATCCTCCGAGGCGTCTGAAAAGAAGATGGCGACGAGACCTTCTGGTTTAAATTAATGTTTGAAGTACCACCAATGGGTGGTTCCTTCCCAAGATTTTCAAGTGTATATGAAACATACTACATATTTACTTTTTGTATTATTTTGTACAGTTGTAAATTACAATAAATAAATAATTAAAAAAAAAAAAGATTGTATATATTTATATTCTATCGTGTAACTTAAGCGGTTTATTTTTTATTTAACATGGGACAAATCCATATATTTAGGAAGAAATTATATTTCTAGGAAATTAAAATTAAAAAGTTTCCCATTATAATTCTAGAACGAAATTTGAATTTATTGGTTGTGAAGTAATATTTATATGATCTTCTATAATCTAAAACCTAAATTGCTGATATTTGAGTTTTCTTTCATTTCGCCTGTTTGTTCCTTTTTACAATAAAAATAGAGTAAATTAAATTTAATAGGCGAAAAATTTCAAATGAACAAACCAAGTGTGTGAAAATTAGGGTTTATACAAAAACCTACATTTTAGAAAACCGGTTTTCGAATTGTAATTTTTCCAGAAAACCGGTTTTAACCGATTTCGAATTTTTATAAAAAAAAAAATGTTTGCTTGAATATTCTATAATTCGAACAAAACGTTTTAACAGAAAATTTAGAGTGATTAAAAGCAGTTTTTGACTGAAATTATTTACTGTTCAATTTTATTGATAGTAAAATTTTTTTTTGCAATTTAGTAGAACAAAGAAGTAATAGTTGACCAGGATTGTTGTTTATGTATAATTTTCAAATATAAGGATGTAAATATTTTTATAATAGTGAAACCAGTTATTCAGCAAAGGGTTCGAATAAATAAAAACAATATATTTTCATGAAAGGAATATGGTCCGGGTGCGGTCAAGAAAAACTCAAATAGTAGAAATATACTATTTTAATGAGCCAACGTTTCGCCCCACGTTGCAGGGCTTCTTCAGGGCTATTTT
>NW_027115488.1:37428-37831 GCF_000696795.3 Halyomorpha halys | reverse complement strand
ATTTGATTGCAATCTAAATGATAAAATAAAATTATAAAATGGTTGTTTGATCCAGATAAATATGATTTGGTATAAAATATCAGTTACATTATTAATTATTATTTAATACATATCTGAATAACTGCTGAGTTGGGTTATGCATGCCGTGGTGTGTAGTGACGACGAGGGGGAATAAAAAATACAGCCGCTTCAAAGGCTTAAAAAAAAATTATTCGGAGCTCTATATCTTAAAAAAGAACTACATTACTAGAAAATCTAAGAGAACAATATTTAAAGAATGGTAAATTTTCTGAAATATTAGCCCTAATAGAGCTATTTACGTCCAATAGTTCTCGAGATATAGCTTTTTAAAAAGTAAAATTTCTTAAAAATCTACTGAAAGATTAGTAGTTAGTTAATTTAT
>NW_027115488.1:30663-31093 GCF_000696795.3 Halyomorpha halys | reverse complement strand
TTAGTCTTGTATGAGGATTCCATGTCAGTCGTTTGTCGAGATGTAGTCCTAAGTAACGGATCTGTTCGACAGGAATAAGTGGGGTATTATTAATTTTTTTTATCGCTTTGAAATAACCACCATTTTTCATTCCCTCTATCTATACTTAGCAGACTCATCAATTTTGACTAGTAATTATACATAGTTTTCAATTAAGTAATAAAAAATTGGGGTGAGATAACTGGCTTTTTTCTCCTCTTGGGATCTTGTACTTAGCTTAGACTGCTTTCTTTATCTCACTTTTTCTTAGGGGCATCACCTTTTTGGAATCTTATTCCTCATTAGCTATTAGTTACTACACCCACTATCTAACCCTGTATAAACAGGCATCGGCAAATATGTGGCTAAATCACACGAAGACGTTTGTCATATCAGAATGGTTGAAACATCG
>NW_027115488.1:25189-25631 GCF_000696795.3 Halyomorpha halys | reverse complement strand
TCTTTTCACCATAATTTACTTGTGGAATTCTTCAATAGTTTTTAGTAATCCGTTTTTTATTACTAGTAAAAATATAAAATGCGTATTGTTCCAAACAATTAAAATGTAATGAAGTGTTTGTAATTGACCGTAGATTCGATATGAAGAGATGTTCAGGGTTGCGTTTAGTAATGACACACAAATAAGTAAAACTTTTCGTGGACGTTTCGGTCTGAATTTTAAACCTTCCTCAAGGATGGATAACAAAACGAAATAACATCCTTTATTCATAAGACCATAAAAATAAACTAATAAAAAACGTGAAAATATATATAACAATAAATTAAGTAGATAATAAATGCGACTTATAGGAGATAAAATATGATATTGTAGAGGTAAGAATTTTACAAAATAAATGAAAAAAAAATATTAAAAATTAGATAGTGCTCATGTAAATAGAGAA
>NW_027115488.1:24841-25139 GCF_000696795.3 Halyomorpha halys | reverse complement strand
AGTAATAATTCATAAATTAAAAAAGATATCCAGTTTTAAAGTATAAAACGTTTATATTAAATAATAAGTTTAATAATGTTTTCAACAAATAATGTATTAATTAACTGTATGTTTATTAAGAATATATAAAAAAAGATGATTAAATTTACAAATCACCAATGCATTCCATCTTATAATATCCATCATATTATGATATATATAATATATCAAACAAAATTCTATCTTTGTTGTATACATTAGTTTTTCAGCTATGCGACTTACCATAAAACGCATCTTAACTGAATGCCAAGCATACGAA
>NW_027115488.1:20351-22371 GCF_000696795.3 Halyomorpha halys | reverse complement strand
GTAGGATTTTGGATTGTAACGATTGGATGTGGGAAGAATTTGATGGTTTGGTGGAACCCCAGAGCTCAATTCCATATGTCCAAATTGGTCTCATTATTGTAGTGTCGGTTGATGCCTTAAAATAATAATAAAACCACCGGCAAATAGTCCATTTGCTATAACACCCTAATGCAATGTCTCTTGCAGCTTGTATTGCAGAGTGTCAATGTTTAACCTCACACAAAAAAAGGCTCGAAAATCGCTTGGTTCCATCGTTTATGACATACTATAAATCAATTAGTATAATATAATAAAGAGAGGATTAATAACGACTCATCATAATCTGTAAAGTAAATAATAATAGTAATACTATGATGATCATAATAATATGAAAATCTGTAATAATAAAAATGGGCATTTTATATAAAATGACCCACTATTATTAGTTAAGTACTGTTGTAAATTACGAGAAATAAAGAAAACAAATTTTCCGTTTATTTAAGAATAGTGATCTTCCAATCTGAATAAGCCAATTAAGTCTTTGAGTAAAAAATATGAAAAGAGATTATTCTGGAAAAAAAAGTCAATTTAGATCTAATATGATTTTAAATTGTTATACTTTTTTTTGTAATTTTATTCGTTAAGTTTTTATTCAAATATTTAACGAACTATCTAATATTAAATGAAAAAAGATGATCTCGTATAAATTATTATCAGATAACAAAAATGGAGATCGAAATTATAAGATATAAAGTTTAATCTGGAAGCTTATTTAGTAAATTACATCGAAGACTGAACCCATTTATTAAGAAGCCAGACAATAGGTTTAATCTCATGTCTTTATATTACAACTCTGAGTAACTTTAAATTATAATGGAACATCTAAGAATGTTGATTTCAAGTTATTTAAAAATAAGATCCTGGACTCGTTGGCATACTTAATAATCGTGGGTACAGAATTGAGGCTTTATGAAATTTTAATTCAATTTATGCTCGCCTAGGAGCTCACTAATACAAATCTATCCTATAAGCCAAAAGTTTTTGTAGAGTTTAAAAATGTTTCAAGATAAAATACAGCTAAAATAATACTTACCATATAAAAAAATAAGTTTAATGTATAGTACCTGGTCTTAAGTTATATCTGCCCCCAAAAAATATTAAATTGTGTATCCTTAATGAACTCAAAATAAAAATTTAACTATTATTAAAACGATGTTAAAAAGTAATAAAAAATATTCGCCTATCGGACGGTGTAAAGCAATTTCAATTCCATCAGAAATGAGCAAACCCTTCGAAAAGGAAATCTAAGATAAATGACAATCTTTGTTAAATGAAAGCCAAAGAAATAAACTAAAAATTATTATTAAGGACGTAAAGCCCTGACCAGGCTAAGAACAGGTCACACGAGGCTCACTCAGTCCTATCTTATCTAAAAAGAACCGCTTCCGAACTGCCAGTATTGCAACAACAATTTGATAATTAGCCATATTTTTCATGAATGCCAATATTTCACATCACATCTTAATAGCTTAGGATTAAACCCAGATATTTCAAAAACCTTCAGAGATGATTATAAAACAGTGAAATTGGTGTTTCAGTTTTTAAAATCAAAAGCTTTACTGACCCAAATATAACATCGGACAGACAAAATAATAATAATAAAATAAGGAATAAAAATAAATTAAAGAAATGAAACAAAAAATAAATAAGTTATAAATCGCATTAATGACCAATGATGTTTTACGCCACTAAACAAGAACAAACCCTATCGGACAGTTTTATCGAAATAAATTTCCACATATAATTCTCACGATCAATTTTAGAGAAAGACATCATAAAAAATTATATTAGGCTGAAGAAGAACCATAGAAATTGTAATAACTGTTTCCAAAAAATAGGCTTAACTTTTTTTTTTTTTTAATATTTATTTATTGCTATTTACAACTGTACATTATAATACATTTAGTAAATCTGATCAAGGTTAAATTGGAGTGTTACAGGCGGGTAGAGAAACTACCCATTGGTAGCACTCTAATGACAT
>NW_027115488.1:18257-19270 GCF_000696795.3 Halyomorpha halys | reverse complement strand
GAGCATTAAGGATTTTACGAAGGATTTTGGACTGTAAGGATAGGATTCGAGAAGAATTAGATGGTTTAGTGGAGCCCCATAGTTCAATTCCGTATGTCCAGATAGGCCTTATAATAGTCATGTAGATCCGTCTTTTGTAATGGATTGGAAGTTTGGACCGTTTGTCTAGTAAATGTTGTAATAGTCGGAATCGACGAGGATTCCACGTTTGTCCAAATGTAGTCCAAGGTAGCGGATCTGTTCGACAGGGGTAAGAGTAACATCATTAAATGAAACTGGTGGTAATGTGGGATTGGGATACAATGGAAGGATCATGATTCACTGACAATAGGCATGTGTTATCGGCATACGCGGTGAGAATAGTGTTAGAATGGTTAGGATGTCAGCTGTAAAAACTGTATAAAGGATAGGTCCAAGGATACTACCCTGAGGTCCATTTCATTTAAACTCCTTCTTCTTTTATTGGCACAACAGGTGCATGAAGCTGCCCTGAGTCTGCCCATAAGCCGCCAACCATTTCTTTCTATCTTCTGTAAGGGTAAGAGGGATCCTCAGTTGTCACAGATCCTGCCACACAGCATTTCTCCATTGAACAGCATTCTTCCACTTTGCCGCACACCATCTGGCACGTAAATGTACGATTTGTGAGACACTCTTTCCTCACTCATCCTCATCTTATGGTCAAGCTAATTAAGCCTCTTTATCCTGATGAACAAGGAGACACTACATTCCTTGTAGAGCCCAAACAGTTCACCATTTTTCCTTCTTCGCTAAATACCATTCTCGCACACGGGCCCTAAGATTCTCCTCAGAATTACTCTTTCAAACCTGTCTAGAAGGTTAATGCTTTTATTGATTAGGTTCTAATTCATTTAAACTAAAGATTCAAAAAATTTAAAAATGTTACTTAGCTCCTTCATGAACTCACCCCTTAAATATTTACTTTAATGTAACTACATTATACTGTAAATTTCAATAGTACTGATTTTATTTATTTATTTTTGTTATTATTT
>NW_027115488.1:17840-18207 GCF_000696795.3 Halyomorpha halys | reverse complement strand
GTAACTACATTATACTGTAAATTTCAATAGTACTGATTTTATTTATTTATTTTTGTTATTATTTTAGTTCAAAACTTTGCTTATTTTATATTATCTGTATTTCTTCATGTACATAGTTTAATTAAATAAACAAAGTTTTATTGATTTTAGTCTAAAACATATTTATTCAATTTATAAATCCGACGTTTCGACCAATAAGGACATCCTCAAGGACAATCTTAATTCAATTTTAGAACTAAAACATTTCAAATCAACTTCATACAGGCTATTCTCAGATGAATCCAAAAAATTACCCTAATTAGTCAATATTCACATTAAAATAAAAATTATTTATCATGATTTGTGATACATTTTTAACAAGGAAGGT
>NW_027115488.1:16321-17007 GCF_000696795.3 Halyomorpha halys | reverse complement strand
TTGCTTATGTTAATTTTATATATATTTCTGTTTATATAACTATCGAGATTTTATTTATTTGTATGTAATTTTTTTTTTTTAGTCTGATTAGGATTGTGATAATTTATTTATCACTATTACTTATTGTCTAACGTTGGGGTTGATAGTAATATTTTTTTTTTACTCGTATTCAATCTTTACAATCCAAAATCCTTCATAAATGCTACTTTGTCACAAATAAAATCATCCATTAAGACCTTAATGTCCCATATGTAACCTATCTAGCCCAAAACAGATATCAATCTTTCCATTATAAACTTCCTAACCCCTCTTATTCCCTAATTTCTAACCTTGCTTCCCTTTCCATTTCTGATAATCCTCTGAGGCGCTGAAAATAAGATGACAAAATGAAAAACTTTATTAGAGTGTTACCAATGGGTAGTTTCTCTACAGTGCCTGTATCACTACATTTTAACTGAGATCAAATTTACTAGATGTATTATTATGTAAAGTTGTAATGTCAATAAATAATTTATAAAAAAAGTTTTTTTTTTTTTTAATTTGTGATTTCATAAATATAAGATTTCGATATGTTGTTGTTTTTTTTTTTTTAAATCTATTTCACCGTTGACACATGCCTATTGTCAGTGGATAATGACCCATTGATTGTATCCCAAAATCTCCAATCACAGCCCTCGAAGATTGGT